>NC_056734.1:85765429-85785429 GCF_019279795.1 Protopterus annectens | reverse complement strand
CGATCTCCCATCCACTCATCAAGATTCCTCTTGAAGAGAGTCAATGAGGTACTCTGCCTAACCTAGACTGGGATTTTATTCCAGAGTGAAGGGAGCCTCTGGGTTATGAATTTGTCCCGCCAGCATGTCCTATTTATTTCAGTGCTGAGGTTCAAGTCTCTCGAGCGCATAGCTCAATGGGATTTGGATTTTCTGAGGTGCAGCATGTCCATTAATTCCAAGTTGGACATGGCTTTATACATCAGGCACAGATTGCCTCTGAGCAGGCGGTATGCCACTGAGTAGAGCTGGAGTTTCTTTAACTGGGCAGCATATGGCATCTGTTTGAGCCCTTTGATCCTCTTGGTGAGGTACTTTTGGGTCTTTCCAGTTGCTGCAAGTGTCTGGTAAGGTACATCCTAAAAGGGCATTGTACTCAATTATGGGCCTGATGAGGGATGAGTAAAGAGGCACGATGACCTCCCCTGATCTAGATGTGAATCCCTTCATGATTAAGTGGGCTATATAAAATGATTTTCTAACCACTTTGGCCACATGGTTGTCGAATGAGAGATTGCTATCAACTTGGGTCCCCAGGTCCCTAATTACTTCTTCCGTACTTAATGGATTACCATCTATGTGGTAATTTGTGGGCACTTTGTTTTTGCCGAAAGGGATGACTATACACTTTTTGCCATTTAGCTTGAGGCCATGGCTCTGGCACCAGTTGTCTGTTTCTATGAGACCCTTTTGTAGGATGCTTGTGTCAGCTGGAGAGTCAATTATGGCGCCCAGTTTGCAGTCATCTGCGAACTTGGTCAGCCTCAGTCCTTCCATGTTGGCCTGTACCTCCGAGAAATATATACCGAACAAGAGAGGTCCCAGGACTGAGCCTTGTGGGATGCCACTTTTAACTGGTTTGGAGTCTGACATGGCTCCAGCAATTCTAACCATGTGGGTTCTGTCCTTGAGCCAGTTTGCAACCCATTTAGTGACATAGGGGTTTATGTTTAAGCTGGTGAGCTTATCTATAATGCCTGAGTGGGGTATTGCATCGAAGGCTTTTGCGAGGTCCAGTTAGGCTGTGTGGACCACCTTCCCCTCGTCAATGGCCTTGGTGACTGTTTCAAAGAAATTGACCAGGTTTAAGAGGCAGGATCTTAACAAAGCCGAACTGGGTAGGATCCAGTGTCTGTAGGTCCCCAATATCTTTATTTATGAGGTTCATGATGATCCTTTCCATAGCTTCGCAGACCAAGCTAGTCAGGCTTATGGGGTGATAGCTTCCAGGATCCATTGAGACACCACCTTTGTGGAGAGGGACCACTGTTGCTGTACGCCACTCTTTGGGTACATATCCTGTAGTAAGGCTGAGATTGGGCAGTAGTTTTATGTTTGGGTTTAGTTCTTCTTGGAGTTCATGTAGGACGCAGTCCGGGACACCATCTGGACCCATTGATGCTGTGTTTTTTGCTTTGGAGAGGGCGGCTCTTACCTGAGCATCTGAGATGTCAGGGGGGCAGCACTCTGCAGGGATAGATATTTGCTCTTTTGGTGGGGAAGGGGAGGAGAAGTTTGCGCTGAACCTGTCAGCTAGGATGTTGGCAATGTCTGTGGGTTCGGTGTATTTTTTGTCATTTTGGACTAATTCTGAGCATATCTGGGAATTCCCACCCAGGTTTCTAACATAACTAAAGAAAGCCTTGTGATTATCCTTAGTGTCCTGTGCAATTTTTCTCTCAAAGCTGGCCTTAGCTGATTTTATGAGTGCCTGTAGTTTTTTGCTAATACTGATCAGAGATGCCTTCCCTTTTTGGGATTTTGCTCTATCATGTAGTAGCTTCCTCCTTCTATTGTATAGTTTGTTTATGGCTGGGGTCCACCAGACAGGATGCCTGCCTTTGGAGGATTGGGTCTTGGTTTTGTTTGGGATTGCATGATCCATGCATTCCTGAAGGTGTTCATAGAATGCGTTTATAAAGGATTCTGCGGTCTGGGCCGTATTTTCCACAGGCCCGGGGGCTTTGAAGGATTCCACCTCGGTTTTGAGGAGTGTGAAATTTGCTTTAGAGAAGTTTTTCACTGTAGTTTTCTGGGCAGGGGCTGGGGTCGGGATGTGAATATCTAGTGAGATTAGTTTATGGTCTGATCTTACCAGTGAGAGATACACTTCTGGTCTGGAGCATAGAGTCCCCATGTTGGTGATGATCAGGTCCAGTATGTTTTCCCCTCTTGTGGGAGTGGTAACAAGATGTTCCATAGCATATGAGTTTATACATTCTAGGAACTTTTGGGCTAGGGTGTTGGAGCTAGAGTAATGCTCCCAGTCTATGTTTGGGTAGTTGAAGTCGCCCAATATAATGGTGTTTGGAGAGACCTTCATATTTTCCAGTGTTCTCAGGAAGGCCGAGTGGGGTTCCTGGGTTTGGGAGGGTGGTCTGTAGCAGGCTATAAACTGGAAGGCAGTTTTACCCACTGTTAGTTGCACATGGATAGTCTCTGATGCTTCGTGCTGTGCCACCAACCTGGAGGTGTGGGTATCTTTGACCAATATTGATACTCCCCCTCCTTTTGTGGTTCTGTCCAAGTTTTGGGGCCGAAAAACATGGTATGAGATATAACCTGGTAGTGCTGGGGTGCTCTCGGGAGCCTTGAACCAGGTTTCTGTTACTGCACAGATATCGATGTTCTCCATGCTAAGGAGAGTTTTGAGTGCATGCATCTTGAGGTTTAGACTTCTGGCATTGAGTAGCATTACTCTTAGTTTCTTATCCCTTGTGATAACTATGGAGGTGGGTTTGTCTTTTGAGCCTTACCTAAAAAAGGCACTATGGGGGTGGCAAGAGCCTTTGCCAATATCCAAAAGCCCAGGGGTGACAGGTGCAAGCCGTCCCTAGCGAAGCATCGTGGCTTGTCGAGCATGTCATCCCAGGCTGACAGGCATTGGATCCCCTTTGAATGACACCAATATTTAAGTCAATTGTTGAAAATGATCATCTTGTCTTCATATTGTGGCATCATTCTTGGTGAGGGTAAGATGCTACTCAAGGTCAGGGTCATATCAGCCTGGGCTACATGCTCAGAGAGCTTCTCTATGTCTCTTTTCATGTAGTCGAGGGAGGTACATCTCAGGTCATTCACACCAGCATGGACAATGACTGAGTCATATTTGTACTTGCCTTGGAGTGACCTGAGTGCTTGTGTTATGTGGCAGATCCTAGCGCCTGACAGGCAGCTCACTGTGACCTTCTCCTTGTTCAGCCTGGTGAGTGGGACATCAGTGTGCCTGATGATAGAGTCACCTATTACAAGTGTATCAGGTGTGTTGTTTAGCCTTAGGGGCTGTGACTGTTCGGCACACTGGCTTTGTGAGCTACGTGTTGCACGTGTTATGTTTTGGGGTAGCGGTTGCTTGGGTGTCTGCTTTGCAGGTCTCTGTTGCTTAGGCAGATTTTTATTTAGAGTCTCCGAGTATGTTTTTGTGTGTTTATGTGTTTGGTTTGCTGTCATGGTAGGTCTATGTGAGACTGGAATTGTAGTGAGTGTGGTTTCCTTCTCCTCCTGACTGGTTACACCAGTACTGAGTTGAGAGAGCTTAGCCTCCAGTTTGGCTATATGGTTGCATCTCTCACATGTGTTGGAATTTATTGGGAGGAGGAGAGGGCTGTCTGTGTACATGTGGCAGTTGTAACATTGCCTCAAGATTCCCAGATTCACCAGCTGGACCAGAGAGGAGATTGACAACTGACCTTTGGACATGCTAGAATAGTATTGGGAATTCCTTTATAATTGAAAAAAGGGCCAATGGGGAACAAGGTACTCAAGGGGAGTTTGTGAGGGTGTAGTGCTTTTAATTTTTTAGTGATGACTTATATAATTGCTTTAGTGAGCAAGTGCCAGGCTTTAGAGTAGGAATAGGGTGTTTATTATGAGAACTAGATCAGTTCTAAGGGAAAAAGTGAAGAGCAGACTTTGTCGAGCCGAGAATGGTTTAAACCCAATTAAGCAGCGTTGCCCGATGCTGCGCTATGTGCAAAATCGCGCAAAGCCACGCTAAAGTAGGTTTTATACAGGGGGGGCTTGAAAGAGCTAGAAATTGGCCCAAAACAGCCAATAGACTACCAGATTCTTGTGCTGGGAACACTCCTCCAGGAATAGATAGGCTGCTCTAAGCTCCCCACTGCCACTGGTGAACAAAGAAGCCTCCTTTTATCCAAGAAAGGAAATGGGCAACACAGGAACTTTCCAAAAGTCCAGAATACAGCAAAGCCTGTATTTAGACTACTCTAGGTCAGGAAAGACGGGAAACAAGGATAATTTTTTTGTTTTCTTTTTTTTTTTTTTTTTTTTTCTTTTTTTTTCAACAAACAGCAGGAAAATGCAATAGATATGTAACACAGGCTAGCGCACTTGAGTGTATAGCCTCAACAGGTAAATGCAACAAACAGGGCAAACTTTAAACGTGCAGGTGCAAAAACAACTTTAAACAGTTTAAAACAGTTCAAGAATGCAGAAATACTTGCAGCTTAGCTAGATCGGACAGTCGCCCAGGTAGTAGCAGGAAAACAATTTTATCAGGATATCAGTTGCTCTTTTAGCCTCTCTGCTGCTAGCACCACTCTGCAGGATCACGAGGAGCTTGGCTGAGTAGTAACAAGCGCAAAAAATGCGCCAAAGTGGGTTTTATACAGGGGGACTTGAAAGAGCTAGAAATTGGCCCAAAATGGATTATATATGAGGAAAGGATAACAAATACAATCAGTAAAGTGCAATTTCCCTTAGGAGCACACAGAGATCACAGTCAGTCCAGGGCTGATCGTTCCCTTGCTCTGCAGGTCCCCAGTAAGACTCCACACTGGCACAGGGTCCAGATCTCAGCCAGCTGGGCAAACTAAAATCTCCAGCACCCTCTCTGTCCAACCAGTGCTTTGTGTCCCTGCCCAAGTACCTGACACACACGCACTTTCAGATAAGAGTTTATACAACCACACAGACACTCCTGGGGAAGGCTGGCACAGGTTCCCCAGCTGTGCCCCTTTTACCCAGACTATATGGTAGAAATCACTGCCACCACCCAGCTAATATTTATCAGCTACTCAAAGACCCTTAAAAGGGTGTCCAATTATTACTGTGCAATACTATTATCCAATTGGTAGTATAACTAGTATAACTAAACAGTCAAGGCTTATTAGAGTGACTTGGTACAGTAATCACTATAAATATGCAATGTACTCTACAGCTTAAATTATCTCTACACAAAACAGCCACAGTGGAAAGGTTTTAAAATATTTAATAATAAATAATAAAAACACAAGACAATACTTCTTACTACACAGTGCTAATCAAGAGTTCAGAGATCACAGAGAAATAGTTAAAATAATTCAGTAGTACAGTTCTGACATCACAGAAAAACACAGTCTAATCGTTCTAGTTTCTAGCTATTTCTAAGAGAAAACACAAGTCTAAGATAAACTTACTTATAGAAACAGACAGAGTGCTGATGAGTTGGATGGTCAAGACAAAAATGCTTAAAGCTCTCTGATTCTCTCGGTTTTTAAAATCACATTTCTAGTTCTCACTGCATCATTATTCACATTTCCCTGGGTTCCCAGGCTAACAGAAACTACATTTACATTCTTAACATCTCCTTGAGTTATCTTGCAGCTGGTCAGGAAGCAGAGCAATAAAAATACATTTGCATGTTTAAATCTAGCAATTTAACTCTTGGTTAAAACAATAGAAAAATGTATTCATCTAGACGGGCTGGAGCTGACTTTAGATCAAAGGGTCACAACATGCTTTTACTTGGTCAGTAGAGAGGACTGTTGTGACATTTTTGCAGTTCCACATCTAACAGCAGTTTTTTTCCATTTAAGGCAACAAGCATGTGCCTTACATTAATATTTACAAATTATAGATTTATCTATAAAATTCTATCTAGCTAGGCTGGCAGCCTTCACATTTCTCCACCCCCTTCCCAGAGAACTCAAGCTAGTTTTTCAAGTGATCCTTGTGAAACACTGATTGAGAGGGTTAGGTCTGTCTGAGTACACCTTACCCCATTCCCTATCTTGAGCACACATCTGCATTGGCATTGCTAATCCCACTGTGGTGCTGCACTGACATTATCATATGCTTGCAACCCTAGAATCCATCTTAGCAAATTGGCATTTTGCTGGCTGGCTCTGTTTAACCATGTTAGGGGGTTGTGATCTATCGTAACAGTGAATTTCCTTCCATACAGACAAGGCCGAAGTTTCTGTTGTGTCCACACTATGGCTAGACTTTCCTTTTCTACAGCTGCATATCATTCCTCCCTGGGTTAGAGCTTACAACAGAGATAAACCACTGGGTGCTCTTCCCCCTCTGAAGAAATCTGGCTAAGTACAGCCCCCACCCCATGGTTTGAAGCACCCACCTGCACAACAAATTATTTGCGTAATCTGGACTGGCTAACATAGGGGGCCCTCCCAAAGCTTCTTTAAGGTTCTGGAATGCCTGCTCACATGCTGGGGTCCACACTACATTATCTGGCCTCTTTTTCCTTGTCAGGTCTGTGAGGGGAGCAGCTATGGTACTATAAGTGGGGACGAAAATTCTGTAGTACCCTGCTGCCCCTAAAAATGCCATCACCTACTTTTTAGTAACAGGTGCAGGCCATGCTTGAATGGCTTCCACTTTGGCAGGTTCTGGCCTTATCTTACCACTCCCCACTCTATGTCCTATGTAGGAGACCTCTGTCATACCCACTTGACATTTGCTCGGCTTAATGGTTAACCAGGCCCTCTGTAGTCTGCCCAAAACTTTCCTGACATGCTGAAGGTGCTCTGGCCAGGAATGTCTTTAGATGGCAATATCATCTAGGTAAGCAAGGGCAAACCCTCCTACTCCTGCTAGGATATGATGTACCAGCCTCTGGAAAGTCGCTGGGGCATTCTTCATCCCAAAGAGCATCTTTGTGAATTCATGCAAGCCAAAAGGAGTCACAAAGGCTGACTTCTCTCTAGCACTGGGAGTCAAGGGCACCTGCCAGTAAAGATAGGTAAGATCAATGGTTGTAAGATATTTGGCCCCACCCAGCTGCTCTAGGGCCTCATCTATCCTAGGCATGAGGTAAGCATCTGATTCTGTGTGACTATTTAATTTCCTGTAATCCACACAGAACCTGGTGCTGTCATCCTTCCTTGGCACCAGCACCAATGGGGAGGTCCAGGGACTGTTGGACTCTAGAATCACCCCTAGTTCCAACATCTCCTGTACCTCCTCCCTCAGAGTCTGTTTGACTCTCTCAGGCAGTCTATAAGGGGCCTGCCTAATAAGCCTTTGGGGTCCTGTATCCACCTGGTACTGCCCTATGAGGGTGCACTTTGGTTTCCCAGTGAACATGTCCTCAAATTCCTGCAACACTGCTCGGATTTCTTGAACCTGGGTAGGAGATAGCTGCTGGGACATTGATACCCCTTCCACTGAGGTGTCAGCTCGAGCATCACTGATGATATCAGTCCCCAGATCTCCCTCAGACTCCTCCTACAACCCACTGCAAATACTCAGCACAAGGGCCTCCCTATCATGGTAAGGTTTCATCATGTTAACATGGTACAATTTGTGCCCCTGCCATCTGCCTAGCAGTTCCACCATATAGTTAACATCACTTACCTTTCTTACCACCTTGTAGGGTACCTCCCAATCCACCTGCAACTTGTTGTTTCTGACAGGAATGAGAACCATTACCTGTTGCCCCACAGAATAATCTCTAGCTTGAGCATTCCTGTCATACCACACCTTTTTCTGTTGTTGGGCTTCTGCCAGGTTCTACTGGGCCAAGTCCATGAGTTCCCTGAGCCTTGTCCTGAGGTTTAGGACGTATGCCACAAAAAACTCCTTGTGAGCCTCACACTCACCTTCCCACTCATCTTGAATTAAATCTAGAGATCCCCATCACCCTATGCCCATACAGCAACTCAAATGGTGAAAAACCTGTGGATTCCTGGGGAACATCTCTGTAAGCAAACAACAGATGAGCCAAAATATTTGTCCCACTCCCTCTTAAACTGATCTGCAAATGCTCGTAGCATGGACTTGATTGTAGAGTTTAACCTCTCAACAAGATCATTAGTCTGGGGATGGTAGGGGGTCGTCTTCATGTGCTTCACCCCACAGGACTTCCACAGACAAGGCAGTAGGTCTGACATGAAATTGGCACTTCTGTCCATCAGTATTTCTTTTGGGAAACCTAACCTGCTGAAATTCTCTGGCAAAGCATTTGCCACCTTCTCTGCCTCAGTGGAGGACAAAGCCACTGCCTCAAGGTATTTTGTAGCATAGTCCACTCCCACTAGGATATACTTTTTCCCTGTGGAACTTGGGGCACTCAGAGGACCCACAATATCCATAGCTACCATCTGAAATGGCTCCTCAATCACAGGCAAAGGCACCAAAGGAGCTCTCCCCTTGTTTCCTGCCTTGCCTACTTTTCGGCACTGCTCACAGGTCCTGCAGTACCCTGTTACATCTCTGGAAATTCTAGGCCAATCGAAGTTCGGCATAATATGCCTCTTTGTATGTTTTATGCCCATATGACCTGCAAAGGGAATATCATGGGCTATGGCTAGAAGTGCCAGACGGTAGGCTCTAGGCACTACCAACTGCTGTACTCTCTCACCTTCTATCCCTCCCTCAGGGGTCCACTCTCTATAGTAACCCTTTGTTCCAGTATACAGGTTCCCCCTTTCCTTGAGAATCAGGTGCCTCCCTAGCTACCCGCCTCACACCTTGCAAAATAGGGTCTGAGAGCTGAGCCTGTCTCAACTCTCTTCTTGTAATCCTTCCCAGCTCCCCTTCCACAGGAAGTCTGGCATCCTCTGACAGTGGTGCCTCACTGTCAGCCTGGGTACTACTACTCACCTCTACCTTTGCAGTCACTCTGTCCAAGGGAACATCAGTACCCACAAGCAGCTGTGGCTCACCTTCAGTCTCACTGCTACATGGTAGCTACCTCCCTGAAGTAACCACCTCACCAGTCCTGGCTGCAAGTATGCAGTCTGTCTGGGTCTCCCTCAGGGTATCATTCCCACATGCTTGTCTCCTAGTGTGACTGCATGTAACTGCATAAGCACATGGTACTGCTTCATCCAAATCTTTCCCTATCAGGACATTTGCAGGATGGTAGTTTGGTACCCCTGTTGTCTCAAGACAACCTACTATTGGCAATTTGTCTTTCCCACTTACTGGCTCCCCTCACCTTTTGCTCCCCACCTTGCCTCTGTGGACATCTGTATGCCACATGGCCCCACTGGATGCATTCAAATCATTTAACCCTAGGTCCTGGACATGTACCTGGACTAGTGGCTAGCCCTGCTACTAGCAGATTCTGTTGGGGCAGTTTGTGCTCCCCACCAAAGGTTCCTTTAGACTCATGAGCAGTACTGGGGGTCCCTTTCCTGTGCAGGGCTGCCATTCTTGCCAGGTATAGGTCTCCCTTCTTCCCCACTCATCTGAAGTAGCACATTGTTTATCAGCTAACTAGATCCTCATGTCCTCAGGCAAAGTGCTAAGGGCTTGTTCCTTCGCCAAAAGGTCTGCCAGCCCTTCAAAAGTGGTGACCTGAGATCCACTCACAGAAGCACAGCTACTGTATTCCAAAAGCATCAAAGAACGATAACACAATCAAGACCAACTCATTACACAACAGGACAAGTTCGGTGAGCACTTTCACCCACTACGGCTTCATCAGACTATGAATCATTCCATACAAATGCTTATTATATACAGAAAAAGGTGCCAAATCTGCAATCAAAACCATCTTTAAAGTGACAGCCTCCCGTTCATATACAAATGCATCAATATAAATTCATATGGTCTACTCACTTACTACATATAATAAAAAACATCTATATAAAATTTATAAAAAATATATAAAATATATAATATATATAAATTCATGTATTTCTTCCATATAAATATATATATATATATATATATATATATATATATATATATATATATACATATATATATATATATATATATATATATATATATATGTATATATATATATAAATACACACATATATATATATATATATATATATATATATATATATATTTAAAAATATACACACACATATTTAAAAAACATATATATCTCATCACCACAGGTTTTCACTTTAGGGATTAGTGCGATGTCTACTTTGAGAAGAGGTGTAGCTACTCCCTATTTTTCAGATTCCAAGGGAATTGTTATAAGCCTCGGAGAGGTTGAGTGCTCAGTAGTATCAGTGAAGCGTAATTGTGTTAGAATACACCTTTTTTATACTAAGGACATGGGTGATGTGAAGGATGTCATCAGATCATATTGGGAGGTGTTGACTGTTGACCCTAATATTAGGGAGGTAGTAGGAGACATGCCATGTTTCTTATACAAAAATAGATCCAACTTGAAGAAGTTGCTATGTTACCCTAAGAATGGAAGGAAGGAGAATGATTTTTGTGAATTTGGTACATTTCCATGCGATTAATGTAATTTCTGTTATTTAATAGAATCTGGGTGTAGTTTTGTATACCCCTTGCATGGTATTAGGTATGACTTTCATGTCTCTGCCAACTGTCTGTCCGAACATGTGGTTTATCTTGTTACATGTGTAGCATGTGATGGATACTACGTTGGGAAGACAGACAGGAAGTTTAGAGACAGGATACGTGAGCATATGTATCAGATCAAGATAAAGTCTATGGTTAATGCACTCTCTACACATGTGTTAGAGAGAGGTGGTATGCAAATGTTTACATTTAGAGTTATTGAAGTGATTTCTACCAGGTCTAGAGGTGGTGACATTAGGAATCAAAAAGAAACACAGGAAGCTAAATGGATTATCAGGTTTAGGGCAGACGCCTATCCAGGTCTTAACGACAAGGTACCTCTGAAACCTTTTTTGAAATCCAGTGGTTTAAGGTAGTTTTAATTATGTTTTTCCTGGGAACTTTTTTGAAACTTAGAGATCTGAGGTATAAATTAATTATGTATACAATATTTTTTAATTATGTTGTTATCCCAATGCTATGAAAACCTATGGTGATGATATATATATGTTTTTTAAATATATGTGTGTGTATATTTTTAAATATATATATATATATATATATATATATATATATATATATATATATATATATTTATATGGAGGAAATACATGAATTTGTATATATTATATATTTTATATATTTTTTATGAATTTTATATAGTCGTTTTTTATTATATGTAGTGAGTAGATCGTATGAATTTATATTGATGTATTTGTATATGAATGGGAGGCTGTCACTTTAAAGATGGTTTTGGTTGCAGATTTGGCACCTTTTTCTGCATATAATAAACATTTGTATGGAATGATTCATGGTCTGATGAAGCCCTAGTGGGTGAAAGCTCTTACTGAACTTGTCCTGTTGTGTAATAAAAGAGTTGGTCCTGATTGTGTTATCGTTCTTGGATGCTTTTGGAATACAGTAGCTGTGCTTCACTCTGGTACTTGTGTGTGTTACTGATGTTTATTATTGGATTGTGTGGGGTGTATGGAGCATTTACCCATTGTGAGTTCCTACTTTTTCTGTAACATATTCACACACACTTTCATCTGCCTTGTGTCTATGCCCACAAATCTTTTTCCTATACATTTCAGGTGTTAGCTTATACAATTCTAACAAATGTTCTTTGACAGCAGTATAATCAAAACATGCAATGTCAGACATTTTTGACAAAGCAGTTACAGCTTTACCATGGAGTAAGGGGGTCAGGGACCGTACCCAGAGCCTTTGGTCAACACTATACTTTTTGCATACCCTCTCAAACATATGAATGAAACTATCAAAGTTATCCCCCTCTTTAAACTGTGGAAGAAATGTACTAACCTGTTGTTCTTCTGGGGTCCAGTTACTCCCTTTCCCATTACCTCCATGACTCTGGCAAAGAGTCAGCATCTCCATCTCGTGCTGCCTTTGCCTCTCCTTTTCTTCAGCTTCCAGGTGTAGCGGTTTCTCATTCCCCTCAGCCTGCAAATGTTGTAGTTTCTCATTGTCCTCATTCTCGAGACACCTCTGTCTCTCAGTTGCTTCTATTTCCACATGCCTGGCCTCCAACTCAAGTTTCTTTAGCTCCAGATGGATATTTAAGTTATCTGCAGAAAGGTTGAGCTACCCATTCCCCGAGGGTATTATATCTCTACTGCCAGTCTGATTGTCCTCCTGGTTGCTGTTTTCTGATGCAGCTGTAACCAAGGCTGCAATCAGGTCTGCCTTAGTCAGGTTTCTATGCACCATTTCCCCTAGCCTGGCACATCTCCGCCATCTGGCTCCTTGTCAGCTTTCCATATTCCTCTGCTGACATGCTGCCTGCTCACCCTGACTAAGCTAATAAAAGAAATAAAACAATTGTGATCTGAACTCTGAGTATTCACTGCGTGGCCGATTTAGAGTACAAAACACCTTCAAAGATCACTGTACACAAGCTACAGGAGTTCACTCTACCCATACTACTACAAGCCAATTAGTATTTGCCACCAATTAATATGTGATATGGATATCCCTCCACTGCTAAACAATTAATATGTGATGCCTATGCCCTGGCCCAGCAATCAAGGACCCTCAATTCTCACCACTAACACCAGTGAGGGGCATCTCATACAGGATGAAAGGATAAAAAATACACACAGCAAAGTGCAATTTCCATTAAGAGCACACAGAGGTCACAGTCAGTCTGGGGCTGGTTGCTACCTTGCTCTCCAGGTCCCCAATAAGACTCCCCACTGACACAGTTATAGGGTCCAGATCTCAGCCAGCTGGACAAGCTAAAATCTCCAGCACCCTCTCTGTCCAACTATTGCTTCGTGTCCCTGCCCAAGTAGCTGACACACACACACACACACACACACACTTTAAGATAAAAGTTTATACAACCACACAGACACTCCTGGAGAAGGCTGGCACAGGTTCTCCAGCTGTGCCCCTTTTACCCAGACTATATGGTAGAAATCACTGCCACCACCCAGCTAATATTTATTAGCTACTCAGAGCCCCTTAAAAGGGTGTCTAATTATTAATGTGCAATATTATTATCCAATTGGTAGTATAACTAAACAGTCAAGGCTTATTAGAGTGACTTGGTACAGTAATCACTATAAATATGCAATGTACTCCAGAGCTTAAATTATCTCTACACAAAAGATCCACAGTGGAAAGGTTTTAAAATATTTAATAATAAATAATAAAAACACAAGACAATACTTCTTACTACACAGTGCTAATCAAGAGTTCAGAGATCACAGAGAAATACTTAAAATAATTCAGTAATACAGTTCTGACATCACAGAAAAACACAGTCTAATCATTCTAGTTTCTAGCTATTTCTAAAAGAAAACACAAGTCTAAGATAAACTCACTTATAGAAACAGGCAGAATGCTGATGAGTTGGATGGTCAAGACAAAAATGCTTAAAGCTCTCTGATTCTCTCCGTTTTTAAAATCACATTCCTGGTTCCCATTACATCATTCTTCACACTTCCCTGGGTTCCCAGGCTAACAGAAACTACATTTATGTTCTTAATATCTCCTTTTGTTATCTTGCAGCTGGTCAGGAAGCAGAGCAATAAAATATATATTTGCATGTTTAAATCTATTAATCTAGCAATTTAACTCTCAGTTAAAACAATAGAAAGAATGTCTTCATCTAGACGGGCTGGAGCTGACTTTAGATCAAAGGGTCACAATATGCTTTTACTTGGTCAGTAGAGAGCACTGTTGTGACATTTTTTGCAGTTCCACATCTAACAGCAGTTTTTCCATTTAAGACAACAAACCTATGCCTTACATTGATATTTACAAATGATAGAATTATCTTTAAAATTCTATCTGGCTAGGCTGGCAGCCTTCACATGCATATACATATTTATCTATGTAAAAGCAAAGGAAAACTTTAAGTTTATAATCAAAATTAACCTCAGTTTTTAAATAAAAATAAGTCAGTTTAGATGCATGCAACAGTTATCTTTTCATATTATCCTGTATTCAAAGTAAAATTAAATGAGTGCTTTCACCCAAAAAACTTCATCAGCTCTAACTATACATGCTATATATATATATATATATATATATATATATATATATATATATATGTGTGTGTGTGTGTGTGTGTGTGTGTATATATGTATATATATATATATATATATATATATATATATATATATATACATATATATATATATATATACATATATAAGTATATATATATATATATATATATATGTATAAGTATATATATAAATCTACAGATATCTATATATATATATATATATATATATATATATATAGATATATATATATATATATATATATATTGTTCAATTCTGAATGATGGACTGTACATAATGCTGAATGTAAAATACCAGCATTAAGAAGTTTGAATGTACTGGAATGTCAAACTCCCCTTGGACGACATTAATAATGGGTATCAACCATAAACCTTATTGCTGCCCCTTCCTCCAACCCTAACCCTACACCTTACATTACAGAAACCTTGCTGTAACACTGTCACTACATATGACACACTCAGACACACAACCTTGCAGAAACACACACTATCAGCACTATATCTATCCCATTACTAACATTGACAGTAAGCATGAAATACACATACTTGCACAGTAACATACAAAACTTATCCACGGCCCTAACTCTGACTCACAAATACACTCAGAAACACTCTCACCTCCTCCAACCCCACTCAGCTGTGTCAATGACATTTTGACCAACTGGCTATCCATAGGTTTGACATAAAAAGATACCCCTAGCACTTGTTGACAGATGATGTTCTACAAAATGCAAGGGCATATATGCATACACACACACACACACACACACACATATATATATATATATATATATATATATATATATATATATATATGGATCTAGGACGTTTGCTCGACTGAGCAAACGACTGAAATCCAAACGGTCAGGCATACTTATGCAGAAGTGCTTTTCACTGAAGAAGCACTTTCTCATAAATATGACTGTTGCCAAGGCTGTACTACGGTGCGGGTAAGGGAAATTTCCCTTTTCTCCAGTGTAGTGTGGTCTCGGAGGGAGAATATTAAAGTAGGGGGGGTGTGGTGTGCGGGGGGGGCAAAATCCCCCTGCTAAAACGTAAACGTAGTTTTTTTTTTGTCACACGTTTTAACAAAAGTGCTTTTTCAGTCGAGCAAATGTCCTTGATACATACATATATATATATATATATATATATATATATATATATATATATATAAAATAGTGGATATAAAAAGTGTACACACCCTGTTAAAATGCCAGGTTTTTGTGATATAAAAAATGAGACCAAATAAATCATTTCAAAACTTTTCCCACCTTTAATGTGACCTGTCACCTGTAAAATTCAATTGAAATAACAAACAAATCTGTTAGGGGAAAAAATATAAAAAAAACGTACAATATGCTATTTGCATAAGTTTGCACACCCGTAAACTAATAATTTGTTGTGTGTGCACACCCTTAAACTAATACTTTGTTGAAGCACCTTTTGATTTAATTACAACATTCAGTCTTCTTGGATAGGAGTATATCAGCATGGCGCATCTTGACTTGGCAATACTTGCTCAGTCTTCCTTGTAAAAGGGCTCCAAATCTGTCAGATTGCAAGGGCATCTCTTGTGCACAGCCCTCTTCAGGTCACCCCACAGAATTTCTATTGGATTTAGGTCTGGGCTCTGACTGGGCCATTCCAAAACTTTAATTTTCATCTGGTGAAGCCATTATTTTCTTGATTTGGATGTATGCTTGGGGTCATTCTTGTGTTGAAAGGTGAAATTCATCTTCAGCTTTCCTGCAGATACCTAAAGGTTTTGGGCCAAAGGTGACTGGTATTTGGAACTGTTCATAATTCCCTCACACCTTGACTAAAGCCCCAGCTCCAGCTGAAGAAAAGCAACCCCAAAGCAGGATACTGCCACCACCATGCTTTACCGTGGGGATGGTGTTCTTTTGGTTATGCAAAGTGTTTTTGCACCAAATGTACCTTTTGGAATTGTGGCTAAAAAGTTCAACTTTGGTCTCATTGAACCATAACACATTTTCTCACATGCGTTTGAGAGACTTGATGTATTGTTTTGCAAATTTTAACCTGGTCTGGATTTTTTTTCTGCGTAAGAAAAGGCTTCCATTGTCAAAACCTACCAAACAGTCCAGACATATGGAGAATACGGGAGATTGTTGTCACATGTAGTACACAACCAGTACTTGCCAGAAATTCCTGCAGCTCCTTCAGTATTTCTGTAGGTCTCTTGGCAGCCTCCCTGACCAGTTTTCTTCTTGACTTTTCATCAATTTTGGAGGGATGTCCAGTTCTTTGCAATGTCACTGTTGTCCCATATTTTCTCGACTTTTTTTTTTCCATAATAAATTTTTATTGATATATATTTTCAAAATACAATAAAATCACACACATAATTCACTACTATTACTATCAAAACTATATACAATATCTACATGAAATGATTCCATATAAAAATCGTCATTATTCCAAAAAAGAAGACACCAGGGAAAAAAAACAAAGCCAAAACATTTGTAGAAGTACTTTGCGTCCATACATATCATACATATTTTCAAAACATTGTTTCCTCCACATATACATCCAAACTTTAATATATTCCTAATAACAGTATTATGCTAATATAATGTTAAAAACCTTTTCCCATATTTTCGGGTTATTAATTTTGTTACTTTGCTTCAGGAGTAATTTATGTGCTAATATATGCTTTATAGCCACAAGCTTGAAATTATCCCATGATGTCTTATCTGGTTCTAACCAATTTGTAGCTATATATAACTTCATCAGCAAAAAAATATTCATACATATTATAGTTTGTGACCTAGAGAGCTCTCTAGGAGGAACATGTAGAATCATAAATTCTCATGATAACGTTGAACTTTGATAACCCATCTTTTGTAGTTGTGTTCTAAGAGAGTTCCAAAGTTTATATATACACTTGCAGCTCCAGAACATATGAAGAAGATCCGCAGTTTGATTTGTGCAATATGGACAAGTTGGAGAATTCCTAGGATTAAATTTATGTAACCTAAGACGAGTATAATAAGCATTATTCCAAATCATCAACTGCGTATACATCAACTTTTGAAAAGAGACTGATTTTATTGTTAAATCAATTGCTTTTAATACCTGATTATCTGCTACTGTCATTTTGTTTACCCAATACCCTGAAAACAGAAATTTATCCTGGAATTTTAAATCTTTAATTAATGTATTTGTTGTTGTTATAAATTTGACCTCCTGTTGGAGAGCCTGCCACAATTCAGAGCATTTATCCACAATTCCAACTACCGGTTTAAAGTTTTCAAAATGACTCAGAGCAAGTTTTCTGATTTGTCTCATGACAACCATATAACTCTTAGGAAGATTCAATTCCTGCCTAACTTGCGAAGCCGATAAATGAAATTTATTAAAAACATCAATCAGAGTCAAATTAACTATTAATGGGAATTTACTAAGATCAATCAACTGATTATTTAGTTTAAAATTGGGATTCCTATGGAAAGGCTGAAAAACCATCATATATTGCAACAAGTCTACTGATTGGAATAAATTTTGCAAAGATGACACATATGTTTTTAAGTGGTCCATAATCCCATACTTTATCAAACTACTTTTATCCAGAAAGGATAAAGCTTTAGGATTTATGTTCCGATCTAGAATATGCTTGTAATTCAAGACCACCTAAGTTGGTATCCACTTTGTATTAATTACCTCATAATTAGCAATTCTTAAACACCTGTTGGCGTTCACAATTAAATAGTATACTTCAAAATTCGGTAACTCAAGTCCTCCTCTACTCTTCAGGGTCATTAATTTCTCATATGATATTCTAGTTTTCTTTGGCTCCCAAATAAATTTAGCTAGATCTTTATGAATTTGTTTAAAAACTGTCTTTGTAATTGATACTTGAGCAGACCTAAAGATATATAACATTCGTGGTAATATATTCATTTTCACTATTGATACTTTTGCCAATACCGGTAGTCTTAAATTCATCCATCTGCCGCAATCAGCTACTATTAGTTCCCACACTCGTTTAATATTATTACTATAAAAGTCCTTATTATCCGTAGAGAAGCTAATACCCAAATATTTGATATTTTCTTTACATGATATCTTCCCCAACAGGGACATTAATGAAAAAGGTTTAGGGGTTCTTAACGGGAAAATACTAGTTTTCTCCAAATTAATTTTATAATTAGAGACTTCTGAAAATTCATTTATAACATTTACTGTCTTTTCACTATCAGAAATTGGGGCTGTACAATAAATAATAAGATCATCAGCAAATGCCGACATTACTAATTTATTCCTATAAAGTATTGGTGCGTTATGATACAAATTTTGCTTAATATATAAAAATAGAGGTTCTAAATAAAGGTTAAACAATAAGGGGGACAAATGGCAACCCTGCCGAGTACCATTTTTAATCTGTATTATTTTAGAATAACTCCTATTAATATATAAAGTAGTATACGGATTACTATATAATATTTGTAGTATCTGAATAAATTCCTGTGGCATATTGAAATAAGGCAACACATCAAACAAAAAGTTTATATCCACTCTATCAAATGCTTTCTGAGCATCTATTATAAGGGCATAAATATTAGAGTTGTTTATCTAGCATACATCATCATATTATGTAGTGTAAGTGTGTTATCACTAGTTTGTCTAGTTGCCATAAATCCAGCCTGTTCCTTAGAAATTAAATGGATCATAATCTTTTTTAATCTACATGCTATAATGGTAGTGAGAATTTTCATATCCACATTTATTAATGCTATTGATTTTCTCCACATTTTGATGATTGTCTTCACTGTGTTCCATGGTATATCCAATGCTATGGAATTTTTTTTTTGTACCCTTCTCTTGACTGATACCTTTCAACAATGAGATATATTTGGTGCTTTGGTGCTTTGTAAGCTCTCGGTGAGCAATGGCTTTTGCTGTAGCAGGCAACTGAGTAAATGTCAGGAAAATCCTACTAGTACAGCTGAACTTTATTTGGGATTAATCAGAGTCTCTTTAATTGATGGCAGGTGTGTAACCAAGAAGACTGCATGCTGTAATTAAATCAAAAGGTGCTTCAACAAAGTATTAGTTTAAGGGTGTGCACAAACAACAAAGTATTAGTTTAAGGATGTGCACACATATGCAACCAGCGTATTGTATGTTTTTTATTTTTTATATTTTTCCCCTAACAGATTTGTTTTTCAATTGAATTGTACAGGTTATAGGTCATATTAAAGGTGGGAAAAGTTTTGAAATGATTTATTGTGGTCTCAATTTTTTATGTCATAAAAACCTGACATTTTAACAGGGGTGTGTACACTTTTTATATCCACTGTATATATAAAGAGAGAGATGGAGAGAGATAAACAGATATAGCTATTTAGTGAGGCTTTGCATCCATATTTTGAAGGATTTCTTTTCCTTGTGTATGCCTTTTGTACGTCTAATACTATCTTTATGCCATATATTCTGAGTCCTCTTTCATTTATAAACAGAATTTAAAAAATGCGATAAATAGTACATTTCTTATTTCCAAGTGTTACTTTATTTTTATTAGTTAATGATACTGGAGGATGACATAACTTGAGAATTCTAAGAGGAACTGGACAAATCTGCAGTGAAAGAATGAAAGAAAGAATTAAGAAAAGAAGCGCCAATACGAAACCTCAGCGGAGAGAAGATATATGTTTTAACTCTGTGTCACTGTAAGGCTGTGATGAAATAAAACATGAAAACTTAATTTGTGAGACTAGGAACTTGCACAAAACTAGTACATTCGTGCAGAATATCAGAAAAAGAGTTTTTTTGTAGGTATTCCAGTTCTAAGGAGAATGTTCTGGGAATGAAATTCACAGCATCTGATTTATACCTGTGTATTCCTAGGAGAGTGGGAATA
>NC_056734.1:85705429-85762929 GCF_019279795.1 Protopterus annectens | reverse complement strand
GTAGGTATACATTCATTTATCCGATGGATATGTTACTGATGTATAACATGTCAAAAGCAGTGTGGGAAACTCCCAAAAAAGCGATCCCAAGAGTTGCAAATCGCAAAATATCGCTTCCTTTTTGACCCATGGTAGCGCTGGTTTAGGTGGTTGAACGGTCGGAAATGTTAAATTTGGTGTTGTTTACAAAATTCTGACCATTCAGCATTCTGAAATTCGAGGTTTAAAGTCTGTGCTGTGCATGACCGAGCAATGTGAGTGCCATCAAATGAATGTATTTTATATATCTATATATATATATATATATATATATATATATATATATATATATATATATATGGCTCTACTACTTTTGATCGACAGCACATTTGACCGAAACTCATTTGATCGACAGCACATTTGATCGAAAACCAGTATTCATGGCAATTAACAGGGATTTGTCCCCCTTCCCAAAGTCGTGCAACCCTGGAGTTGATCTATAAAGGTGGGGGGTGGGGGGCACAGCCCCCCACATTGGGGGGTGTGGGGGACGAAGCCCCCACCTATTTTCATTTAAAATATATACATTTTCTTTTATTTTCTTCTTTTAAAGGATATTAGCTGTGGGCCTTTACCCCCCCACACACCCCCCTACCTTTATATATCAACTCCAGGGTCACACAACTTTGGGGAGGGGGATAAATCCCTGTTAATTGCCATGAATACTGGATTTCGATCAAATGTGCTGTCGATCAAATGAGTTTCGATCAAATGTGCTGTCGATCAAAAGTAGTAGATCCATATATATATATATATATATATATATATATATATATATATAAAAATATATATATATATATAGAGAGAGAGAGAGAGATAGATGATCCCCTGATATATTTTGGTGCTGTTTGTTTTGCAGATATGCAGGGGGTCCATCAGAGTGGGGTCTGACAATGCCTTGTATGACAGGCATAGATCTCCCCTCAAAAGCCTGTAGGAGACAGAATTCAGGGATAAGGCTTTGAGGCAGTCTGCATAGGACATGTTACTTATGCCCTGTACTCTTTTAGTGAGGAACCCTTGTGAACAATCCAATTGTTGGATATGACTGGTTATGTACCTACCAAAGGGGGCACTGTACTCTGGTTCAGGCGCCTAGGCAGTGTGATATTTCCCTGTGGCAGATTTAGTTGGAGATACATGACTGAAGTGACATTCAGCTGCAGAGAGGTATGGCTGTTGCAAATTCCTGGTAGGCAAAGAGAAGAATATAGTGCCATGCCCACAACTTCAATAACCTAATGCACAGGAGGAAAACAATGTCCATGGCCCCCAAAGCAACATGAGACACCAGGCAATATGGCAGGCATCAGCAGCAGACTCGCCAGTGGGCATGTCAGTGGCAGTAAAAATGCAGTGCTCAATGGATAGTGCCTTTATAATTGGTGTGTATGGACCACTACCCCCTTCACTGTGTCTAGGGAATATTACCTAAAGTGCATACTGGAGCATATGTGTGATTACAGTAATATGCAGACTTTACTCCACATTGTAGCAAACTTCTACATGTTGTATTTACATAAGCATGTACCGTACACTGCGTGCAACACTCATTACATCTTTTGTCTCCAAGCACTTTGTTATTAAAGTTGTGGGTGTGACAGTGTGTGCTTCTTTTTGCCCACAGAGAATTCACAAAAAGCCATATTTCTCTGCAGCTGAATGTCACTACAGCCATGTGTCCCCAGTCAAATGTACCACAGTGAAATGTCTCACTGTATAAGGCCCTGAATCAATTGTACTCAATTACAGAGCTGATGAATGCCAGATAAAGTGAAACAATGAGTTCCTTGGACCTAGATGCCATAGCTATGTTTATAAGTTGCACAGCATAGAACGATTTTCTCACTACCACAGACACATGATGGTCAAAGACCAGATTACTGTGTATGTCTGTCCCAAAGTCCCTGACTACTGGGTCAGCTCTTAGGGGTATGTCGCCAATATGATAATTACTAGGGATGGATGACTTTCCAAAGGACACTATTATGCATTTTTTGGTATTTAGTTTTAGTCTATGGTTCTGACACCACATATTTGTCTGTATCACCCCCTTCCTGGAGAACATTTGTGTCAGTGGGAGATTCAATGACAGCCCCTAATTGGCAGTCATGAGCAAATTTAGTCAGCCAGAGGCCACTGACATTGGCCTTGACTGCCGAGAAGTAAATGCCAAAGAGGGGCTGCTCCTGAGAGACTCTGCTTGTGACTGGCCTCTTTGTAGAGGTGGGCATCCCAATTCTAACTTCCTGGTTCCTGTCTGTGAGCCAGCTAGCTATCCACTGGGTGACATAAGGGTTTGTACCTAACCTTTTAAGTTTGTCAACAATGCCAGAGTGGGGTATTCCGTCAAATGACTTGGCCAGGTCAAGGTAGGCAGTGTAAACCATTTTGCCCTCATCCACTGCTTTGGTGACCTTCTCAAAGAAGTCCACCAAGTTGAGTATGCATGACCTGCCTTTTATAAAACCAAATTGGGTTGGGTCTAGTGTTGGAGGAGTCCTGTGTCATTACTGATCATTTCCATGATAATTCTTTCCACAGCTTTACACATGAGACTAGTGAGACTTATGGGTTTGTAGTTTCCAGGGTCTGTAGATAGCTCTCCTTTGTGCAGTGGGATGACTGTTGCTGTTCTCCATTCATAAGGCATGAAGCCTGTCTGGATGGTATAATAAATAGCAATTCAACAGGAACTGATAGGTCATGTTTCATGCTATTTAGAAGACATCTTTAGATTTTGTCTGGGCTCACTGATGCACTGTTCTTGGGCTTAGAGAGAGAGCATTAAGGACCTGTTCCGCAGTGATAGCAGGGGGTTATATTTGATGGTATTTCCTGAGGGAAGGTTGAGGGGAGAGAGGGGTAAATTAGAGCTGAATTTGTCGGCCATTATGTTTTCTATATCTTCTGGCTCAGTATAGGTAGTTCCATTTACAATGAGCTCTGTACATAATTGTGTATTGCCTTTGATGTTGTGGACATAGCTTAAGAATACCCTGTGGCTGTCCTTGACCTGAGAGGCCAAATTTACCTCATATTTGGCTTTGGTAGACTTTATTTGTCCTGTGAGTTGTTAGTTTAGTTTGATGAGAGTGCTTTTATTCTGCTGGGTGCTGCAACTCCAAATTTTTGCCATGATTTTCTTCCTTCTATAATACAGTCTACTGATGTTGTGATTCCACCAGGGTGGCTTGTCTTTTTGAGTTAGTTGTGTACTTCTTCCTGTTGGGTACAGCTGTATCTATACACTGTTAACATGTTTATATAGGGTTTCTGTGAACATTTCTGCATTGGCAGCAGTGTTTTCCAGGTTTATGGGGGCTTGAAATTTTGCCAGGGTATCACTTAATAGTAGGAAGTTAGACTTACAGTAGTTCTTAAATATTCTAGGATTAGCTGGGGTTCCAGTTTTTTTTTTTTTTTTTTTTTTTTACTTCAAAGCAGACCATTCTGTGGTCTGACCATATCAGAGAAGACATTGCACTAGGGGAGCTGCAGCACTCTTCCATATTAGTGAGGACCAGATCCATTATGGTTGTATCTCTGGTTGGTGGGGAGACAATCTGGTCCAGGGTTTGTATTGACAAAATCCAGAAATCTCTGTGCCTGTACATTTGGTGTCATATATGATTCCCACTTAATAGTGAGGTAATTAAGTTGCCCATGAATATGGTATTGGGTTAGATGATGAGTGTTTTCAATAAGTTTAAATACACGGTATAGATTTCCTGGGTCATACTGCAGATCCTACAGCTTGCAAGGAAGTGGAATTGGATTTTGTCTATGGTGATTGAATGTGGAGAATTCAAGTGCATTGTCCTGTTTGACCAACCTTGAGGAATATTTATTTTTGATGTAAATCAAAACAATTCCACCTTTAGACCCTGTCTGTGTAGAAGATTGTCTAAATGTGTGGAAAGCATTATAACCTTGCATTATCAGTGTGCACTCTGTGGCTTTAAACCATGTTGTAGTGACCACACAGACATCTGCATTCTCTAGGGTTAAGAGAGCTTTTAGGGAGTGTTTTTTTTTCTTTAGACTCCTACTGTTGAGCAGTAACTCCTTTAGATGTTCTTGGATTTGATTTATTATGTTGGAAATGCTTTCAGTTTGGCATTGCCTAAAAAGGCACTATGGGAGGACAATGTTTTAGCTAATATGGAAAAGCCTACAGGGGAGAGGTGCTGACCATCCCTGGCAAAGTGGCATGGTCTGTTGACCATCTCCTTCCATGATGACAAATATTGCACCACCAGAAACTAAGTCAATTATTAAAGTCAGTCATTTTTTGTTCCTATTGTGGCACCATTCATAGAGAAGGTAAAATGTTGCTCACTGCTAGGTAGGCTCATACCAGCTTGGACACATATTCAAAGAGTGCCATGATGTCTCTCTTCATGTCTACTTCAGATTGTCAAAGTGACGCAACATCGAACTGCATATGGCAAAGACCATATGCATGAAACCTCAGAACACTGAAACATAAATAAAAAAAAAAAAAAACGTTTCTTTTTTTTTTTTTTTTTTTTTGCTGCAGCAGAGAGGCTACTACCAACTCTAAGATCACACTCACATTGAAATGAATGGGAATTTTTCCCTACAGTGATCTTCATGCCATCACCTTTTGATGCTCTAAAAAATGATGTTTTCCTCTTGGTGATCTGTGGATTGATCTTCTGACTTTTTGACAAGGGTCTATATTATAACATTGAATTTTATAAACATTGAATGTTATAATATCAAACTCGTAATGTTGAACGCTGAAAACAGCGAAGGTGCAGGACACAGAATCCTTTCCCAGGGAAATAATTTGGTGGGCCATTGCTGTGGCTTCGCTGTTTTCAGCATTTGATATGTTGGAACATTACGGGTCGGGTTCAGGTAAGTGTGCGATTGTGTGTAGGTTAGGGTTAGGTGAGTTAGGGTTAGGGAGCAGGTCAGGTAAGTGTGCGGTTGTGTGGACGTTAGGGTTAGGGGGCGGGTTAGGTGAGTTAGGGTTAGGGTTAGGGCACGGGTCAGGTAAGTGTGTGATTGTGTGTAGGTTAGGGTTAGGGGCGGGTTAGGGCACGGTTCAGGTAAGTGTGTGGTTGTGTGTAGGTTAGGGTTAGGGGGCGGGTTAGGTGAGTTAGGGTTAGGGCGCGGGTGAGGTGAGTGTGCCATAGTGTACAAGGATTATAAGCGAGATGCCCAGGAATTTAATTTAACCCCTGAGGAAAGTGAGGTATTAAAGAACTTACAGGCCAACAACAATATAAGGGTTATGAAACCGGATAAGGGTGGGGGGATAGTATTATACGACATTTTGGCATACACCAACAAGATACATAAAATACTATATGAATCGGAAAATTATGTGACTATATCTTTGAATGAAATCAATATAGCATACCAGAGAATAGAGTTACATAGTGGAATTTTTGATTGATGGTAGAATCAACAAAAACATATACACGTTTTTAAAGGTGAAGAGCCCAAGAATGGCCATTATTGTTGGTATTCCGAAAATTCATAAAAATATTATGGACCCCCCGTTTTGACCTATTATATCTGGGAGTAAATCTAAGACATATTCAATGGGGAAATATATAGATGTGAAATTGAAACATACATACAATCATATATCACATTTAGTAAAGGATTACTGGGACTTTTTAAGGAACTTCCCCACACAAATACGGAAGGATGATTACATACTCATTACAACTGATGTTATCGATCTTTTCTCTTGCATACCTAAAACTATAGGTTTAGAAGCATTTGGTAATAGTATTAGAAAATATGCAGGAGTTGTATGGGATGAAGTGAGTTTAATATTGGAAATGCTGGATATTATTTTGGATAACAACTTTATATATTTTGAAGGAGAGTACTTTCAGCAGACCAGGGGGGTGGCAATGGGAGCAGCCTGTGCTCCCATTTATGCTAACCTGGTCATGATTGATTGGGAAGACTCTGTTCTTTTTTCCAGCCCTTATTTTGAGCACATTGCTCACTATGTTAGATTTTTGGATGACATTTACATTATATGGAAATCAAGTGAAGAAGGACTATTAGAGTTTATCCAATTTCTTAATCACAGCAGTGATTTTTTGAAATTTACTTATTCATACAACAGGGTTGGCACAGCTTACCTTGACACATTTATATACACAGATGGAGGGAAGTTGCATTCCAAAATTTTTAGAAAGGAAACAGTTTCCAACGATTATTTGTCATATGAAAGCTGTCATTCTGAAAAATTAAAAAAAGAATATATATAAAGGTCAATGCATAAGGGCTATGAGAATGACTACTGAGTATAAGTCCTTGGTAGAAGAGATTAATTTCATACATAATATGTTTTTTGAAAGGGGATATCCACAAAAATTATTGGATGATGTGGACACATATGTTCTGAGTCTTTGGAATACCAAATACAAACCACTATTAGGGTTAAGTAATGAATTCATCCAAGGAAACAATGTAAAGGTGGGGAATAATATAAAATTAAATGAAGACAAGCGAAGGGAATTAATTTTGATGTACAATCCACAAAGTAGGAATGTTATACAGATTATTAAGAATTATTGGTATATACTATTCAGTGATGAAACAGTAAGGAATACAATAGGAGACAAACCAAGTATAGTGTATAAGATGGGAGCTAACATTAAAAAATTATTAGAAAAGGGGAATACACATAGTAATGAAACATGTAGGAAGATTACCCAACATACTACGAAATGTGGATCATGCAGCCATTGCCGTTATATTATTGACAATAAGGAAATAATATTAAATAATGCTACCAAATCTAAAATCAGGTTCATCAGGGGGAATTGTAATACTAAGATGGTAGTATACATCGCCATCTGTCAAGAATGTTATAGTTATTATGTGGGAAAAACTGAAAGAAGTTTAAAAAAGCGTATATATGAACACATCTATAATATAAGGAAAAAAGATGAAATAAGTGCACTTTTTAAACACATAGACACCAACGGTGATGATCATTATTTCAAATTTGGGTTGTTAGATATGGTTAAAAATGACCCCAGAGGTGGAGATATTAGAAGAGTTTTAAATTATTGTGAAGCATGGTGGCAAATATTCATTGATGCCACCCCTCTACCAGGACTTAACGATAATATTTCATTAAAGGCAATACTTGAAGTTAATACATAGTCAAGTAGTACAAATATATAGTTAGTTCTAGCTAGTTGATTGACTCAGGGTCATAAGTGCGGGTAACACAATTATTATTTCTTTTGATATGTCATTACATGTATGTCATTAGGAGAATTATTTATTTCATTTATGAATGTTTTACTGTTAGGATTTGTATAAAGTATTAAGTTTATATTAGTATTTTTTATATAATAATGAGATGTACATATTGTTTTGTTTACATTGCTGTATATTACTAAAAGGGATATATTAGGATACACTGTTGCTTTAAATTTTAGCTGGTGATTTGGCGCCAATGAAGTTTTAAAAGACGGACAATCCAAGACGGAGTTGTTCTGAAGAAGCTCAAGAGGTATGAGTGAAAGCGCTTAACCGTAACAGCGTGTCCTTGTTATTTTAAATGTATTTTAAAAGTTCTTGATACATTTAAAACGTACTTTTAGTATTGTGCAACAGACGTTTGGTTTTACCATGATGGTTTGTTTACCAGCATGCTAGTATGCTAGTCTGCATTGTAGCGGTTTATCATTAGGTTGCTTGGACCCACACAAGCAGTTTTACTGATGTTTTTATTGACGTTTTGTTAATAAATCAGTTTTTAGCCGGTATTCGTGTGGTGCTTTTTGGAGAACATTTATTGCATTGGAATTGACGGAGAACTGTTACATTTTACTCAAGACTGAACAAAGTTTCACAGTGGATTATTATATGTTTCTACTGCAAGTACTCTTTTGACTTTTTGGACTGTTTGTCCTTATTGTGGTATTACAATGAACCAAAGGTGTTGGATCACTTATTGGATCTCCGTGGCATTCTGGTATTTTTAGTACTTTTTACACCATTATTCTTAATTTGCCAGAAACCCACAATTTTATGAGAAACAGACCAAAAATATGAGGCAAAATCTGGACATTCTGTGAAAATCTGTACAGTTGAGAGGTATGGGTGTGGGTAATGAAGGCTGTATCTATACTTGGTGTTTTTTTTCATAATGGTGAAGCCCAGGAAACAGGGGCAGCTCGTGCTATCAGACTGCTGGACTGCAGCCCTCCCACATAGAAAAAACAAAAGAAAAGCATCTGTAAAACAAGAAAACAAAAACGGGAAAAAAAAATCACAAGTCCCGACTACTTTGCGGGACACATTAGAGAACTCAGACTGCCTTTATCAGCAGTCCGGATACAGACAAAGAGGTACCCAGCAATCATTGCTGTGAGATACCCAGGAATCTGTGCAGTGATGACCACACAGAACAGAGGAGCTCCGGACTGCTTCAGCTGCAGGCAGAACCAATGAGGACTGAGGGGTGAGCTGCTTTCACTGCTGCACGGGCTTCGTTCATGGATTACTGCTGGACAAAGGCTTCAGGTAGGTGTTTGGCTTAATTTGTGGATTACTGCTGGACAAAGGGTTCGGGTAGGTGTTTGGTCACTGGCTGGATTGTGGGCTTCATTCGTGAAACAGGTAGGACATGTTTTACAGCAGGTAGGTGAAGGCTTCATGACATGAAATATACTGCTGGACGAAGGGTGTGTGTGTGTGCGTGTGTGTGTGTGTGTGTGTGTGTGTGTGTGTGTGTGTGTGTGTGTGTGTGTGTGTGTAAAACACCCCAGTTGCTATATACTGGTGGCTAGAGAGAACAAATGGTGGTGGGTAGAGATACTCAGGCTTGAACCCTGTACTTTGGATGCAGGTGGCAAGGACATGAATTCCCTATCCACCACCATTTCTAAAAAAATTTGCAGATTTTTGCCTCATATTTGTTCTGTTCCTCATAAAATCTGTTTCTGTATCTACATTTTTCCTTGCAAAGTCTGTAGTGCAGTGCTGCACTGGTAGCATTGCTGCCTACCAGCTACAGGTTCTCTGGTTTGATTCTTGGCTGGGGTGGTGTCTGGCATTTCTCCCTTCTCTGCTAAAAATTGTCTTTTGTTCTAAGTCAGACTAGTTTCCTGGTTAAATGTTTAAAAATAACAGGCATTTGAATTTCAGACTTTATATTCTTCGGGAAAGTACATAGTAACACAAAACTGTTTATTCTAGCAGTTGTCTAAGTTTATAACATGGATATTTGAAATTTGTCCCTAGTTTTGGGACTGTATTCCCCCATTATTGGCTTCGTCCAGGTATATTGTGCTAAGGTTGAGAGTTATCTATGGTGAGAACTGAATTCATTGAATGTTTGGGGGCTGTATTCCCCCCATTACTGGCTTTGTCCACATGTTTTTTGCTAAGAGGTTGAGAGCTATGGTGAGAACTGAATTCACTGAATATGTTTGGGGGCTGTATTCCCCATTTTTGGCTTTGTTCAGGTGTTTTGTGCCAAGAGATTGACAGCTATGGTGAGAACTGAATTCACTAAATGGTAGCCATTTAAGTTCATCTTCCTCTCTTTCACAAAACAGCTGATTTGGCATTGTGATATGTTTCTCTGACTGTTTTGCACAGGGTCCCCTGGGCTAAAGATGTGGCAGTGAAATGTATGGTTGTAACACAGCATTTTTTTCTAGTAACCTTCCAACATTATACAAGCAATGTTTAAAATGTGTCCCTGTTTTTTGGGTTTTTGTCACCTCCCCCAATAAATTTCGGCTTTTTCCAGATGTCTTATGCTGCAAAGTTCAGAGATACAACTGCGTGTCAAGTAGATTTTACAAGGAACTGAGAGCTGCAGGGGAACAAAACTTTAGTGCTGCTTATTCTGAGTCTGCTTGCATTGTTAATAGCACAACAGATAATGTACTTGCTTTTGATGCAGAAGGCTGTGGGTTCTTCTCCCACAGTAAATAGATGCATTGCTGATACTTTACTGTGTTGTAAAGTGGGTGGAAGCTGCAGTCCTTTTGGCAAAGATACCTAGAGCAGTAACTATGAACCTGTTATCAGTTTGCCATACAGTCCCTATTGCGATATTACTAGCCTTACCATTTTTTTTAATGCATGCAACATAGGCAATTTATTCCTCAAGGGCAACAGGCACTTTATTTATAGATGAATAAACAATGACATATAAATTTGTTTGCTAGCAGCAACCTCTTCATTGTTACAGATTTCTTTAATGTGGAATTATTTAGATGACTTTTACTACTTCAGAGATTGTGCATATTTACTGATACTGGAGGACTGTAGAAGGTTGAGTAGACTTATATGATGGAAATGTTCTGAATTGAGTAGTTTTGTCATTGGTGCATGCATTTTGTTTCATTGTTTACTGAAAAAATGTTCAAAACAATAAATTTAAAATGCCGTCTAACAACTGTACTGTATTGTACAAAGAATATAATTTAGTACAATCAGGAAGGTGTATCAAAGAGCACATGTATGTTTCATGTGAAAAGGCCCTATGATTTGAAAACAACCCAAAGTTAATCTTTATCTGCCACTGGCAAAATGTATTTTCTTTGAATGTGGGTTTCAATGCTGTTTCATTGAATGGGAGTTTCAAGGGCAGAGAAGTTTTAATGCTAAGCCTGTTTTCATTGTGAGACTGCATTGCTTTGTTTAGCAGATGTCTTAGTGTTTGTGCTGTAAAATGCAAAATAAAACTTTCAAATGAAATCCAAATCATCATAGAAGTAAAGCAGTATGCACATTAGTGTTTATGGTAAATGGAGTGAAATAGCCAAGTAATGGATCACTGGAATGGCTGCAGGGGGGAGGGCTCCATTCGACGATGATTTGGTGAGGGGGAAGGGCGGCAAACTCAAAGACAGCCCCAGCTGAACTATACCTCCCAACTGTCCAGATTTTCACAGAATGAATAGATTTTTGCTTCTTATTTTTGGTTTGTTCCTCATAAAATTTGTGGTTTTCTGGAAAATCATTTAGGAATTAAGTCACTAAATAATGACACACGGAGTTTCAGACTTCATAACCTTCAGAAAAATGCATGCTAAAGTAAGACCTGTTATTCTATCAACTGTCTCAGTTTATACAACAGCAATTTTTAGTACTGTATATATGTTCCCCCAATATATTTGGCCTTGTCCAGATTTATTGCATTAACAGGTTGAGAGGTCCATGCAAATAAATTGCTTTATAGAATTAGGCATAGCCAAACCTCTCAACTGTCCCCGAATTTGGCTCAAAATGTTGCTCTTCCCTTAATAATCCCTCCGCAAAATAGCAATTTTGGAAGAAAACATGGAGGGTTTACAATTAAGAAATAACTGTAATAATCAGAGTTATAGACTACTTTTATTTCAGAAATGCATGTAGATTCTTTTATTTTGTCAGCTGCTCAAGTTAGCAGTACTAATATTTAAAAAGTGTCCTTTCTTTGACAGGTTCCCAGCTGTATTGTATGGCTATTTTATATTTTTGCATCACATTTTTTGGTCTATTTTTCATAAAATTGTGGTTTTTTTTGGCAAATTAGTGGTAAATCATTAAAGACTGAAGTTAGTAAATAATGACAGACATTTGAGTTTCAGATTTCATATCCTACAGAAAATTCATACTAATGCAAGACCTACTATTCTATTATCTATCTAAATTTATAAGAGCAATATTTAAAAATTGTCCTTATTTTTGGGTCTTTGTCCCACTTCTATGTATGGCTTTGTCCATATTTCTTGCTCTGAGGTTGAGAGGTATGACAAATGTGTCAGGGCCATCACAGTCAGCCAGAGACATTTCAAATTGTGACATACTTGTTGCACCCCACTCCCTCATGTAGTGACTCTGGATGTGTCCAAGCAAGGCAAGGAGCAGTTATGCAGTGTAAATGTGCAAGGTATCCCCCCATCCAAAGTAAACACAAGAATCACAGTGGATTTTCATCTGTTCTTGATTTTGCAGAATGGTCTGGTTTCTGTCATATTTTTGTACTGTTGATGTATGCTTATTACTCAGAAAGTGCCTGTTGCTCTGTGTTTAAGTAGCAATGCTTTAATGACCATCAGGTAAGTTTTTCTGAGATCATAACATGCAAGTAAGCTTTAATAAGCATACTGTTAAAGAATTGCCAACATTGAAAGCCTTGCTGTTGTTGTCATGCAGAGAATACTTAACTAGATAATGTATAAGCATTGGGTATTGAAATGCATATGACAGTATTTGTAATAAAGGACAGGATTACATTATATTAAGAAGCTCATTACACTTGTTGGATACTTCCAGTGATCTCTGAGGGCTTTACCCGTAAACTAAACAGAATGCCAATCATGTATGGTCCATAACCTGTACAGTAATCCTTTAAGCAATGTATCTTGAGCTTGTTTCTTGTTTGCTTTTCATTTTTTACTTTGATCATGTTTTCCCCATGAAAAGAGTAGATAGTTGTTGTCAGGCAGCATTGGATAAGAAACATTTTTATAAGTGGGGGTATCACAGAGATTGCTACTTTCAGCATATTACTTGGTACTTTAATAAAGCTGAATATAAATTATAATTAGAACTGCAGTGCAAGGAGAAGCGGTTTGAGTTGAGTGCTGCTTGTTTTTCTAATACTTGATTTTTACTGGCATTCCAGTAATGTATTTAAAAAGTAATTTATTTTTTCATGCCTCACAACCTTTTTGTTTCCATCTAGATATTAAGTAAGCTGTCATGCAGCCAATGCATTGAAATATTTTTATTCTTTTACACTTCATTTGTCTTAATTGGACTCTCATAATGAGGGTTTGGCACCCAGGGCAGCATATTTAATTAAAGCTAGTTTTGGGGGTTTTGAGCACAGCTCCTCCCCTTTCTGGTTGGCCCCACCCCTTCCCGTTGACCCCACCCATTCTTCTGTCTCCTGCCGCCCCCCTTTGATTTGAAGTCACCAGCTGCCACTTTCAAGAAATCAATCAAAGCCAACAGTGGGTAAATCTTGTATGTCTCACATACCACAGTGGACAATGGCATTATATACAAAATAAATTGCACGTGTGTGTGTGTGTGTGTGTGTGTGTGTGTGTGTGTGTGTGTGTGTCTGTGTGTGTGTGTGCATAAAAATCCATAAGTGTATAACAAATAACCAAAATGCACAAGCACCATAACACAAAAGATTAATGTTTTCATTTTGAAAAACTAAAGGACTGAAAAACAAAAATAAAATTAAAAAACTTTGCAAAAAGAAAACACTTCCATTTTAATAGAGAAAAAGTGGCAAAAAACACTTTCATTTTCCAATGGCCTAGCTATAACCTTGCCACTACATTCAGATCCAATTAATCTTAACACTGGCAGTGTGTAAAGCAAAGTTTTTTTAAGGTAAGCTGCGTCACCACCATGCACCACCATATTAATACCTGACAACTTAATTCTTGACCCTGTCTCTGACACAATCCTACGACTTACCTGGCAAATACCTTTTTCATAACATACTAACTGCATAATACACACCATCCCTTCCTTAACCCTTTCTCTAACCTTAACCTAGAAACAGCAACACACATTTAAAAGCCAACAAAAACAAAAACAAATACACTGTTAGCAGGTTAGGGTTAGAGTAATGGTTAGGTAAGGGGATAGATTGCAGGAGTTTATGTGAGGGTGTTTGAGGTAAATTAGGTTTTGCATGTACTGCTGTGTGTGTTAATGTGTATGCAGTTTCTGATGTGTGTTGTGTAATGGTAGTGTTAAAAGAAGCCATTTTCTAAGGTGAGGTGTAGGATTGGGGTTATGTGTAGGGGCAGAGTTAGGGATATGGTTAGCTCATATTAATAATGGAGAGCAGGTGTGCTAATCCTATCTCCTATTTCTTCCACTGGCACCAACCTTACACCACACTGGAGAAATAAATGATTACAGTTTGTTATTAAAGCAATACAGTTTCAGCTGGATATCAGCACAAAAGTGTACCATCAGGTTCACTTGTCAGAGCTTGTTTTACTGCCCATACTTTGTCGGATATAAAATGCACATGCAGATTTTATACTTGCAGTAGCCCCTCATCTCCTGTGGGGAAAAGCAGTGATGCTGTTCTCTAGATGGAAAAAAAATCAAATAATAAATACCAAATGCTTGCTGTGATGTGTCAAGGTGATTTTTTTTAAGCTTTTAATAGATTTCCTTTACATGCTGACACCGGCTGACACAGACATCCTGCAAAAGGGCCTTACTGAGATGGACACCTGGTGTCAAAGTCATGGCCTCGAGCTAAATGTCAAAAAATGCATAGTTATCCCATTTGGGAAAAACAAAACACCCACGAATTACCACATACGTGGCAGCCCTCTTAATACAGAAGAGGTAATAAGAGATCTGGGGACCCAGGTAGATAGTAATCTCTCCTTTGACAATCATATTGCCAAAGTAGTTAGGAAATCCTTCTATGTCACCCATCTAATTACTAAAGGGTTCGCATCTAGAAATAAAGAGGTTATAGTGTCCCTCTACTCATCACTCATTAGACCCATCATAGAGTACAATGCCCCATTTGGGATGTACCTCACAAAACACTTCCAATAGCTGGAAAGACCACATAAGTACCTCACCAAGTGGATTACTGGTCTCAAACAAATGTCCTATGCAGCCCAACTGGAAAAACTCCGGCTGTACTCAGTGGCATATCGCTTATTCAGAGGTGATCTCTGCCTGACTTACAAAGCCATGTCCAACTCAGAATTGATGGACATGCTCTACCTAAAGAAATCCAAGTCACTGGTAGCCAGGCACTCTAGTGAGCTAAACCTCACCACAACAATAAATAGAACATGCTGGAGGGATAGTTTCCTGTCACAGAGACTCCCCATGCTTTGGAACAAAATTTCAAATTAGATCAGGCAGAGCCCCTCACTAACACTCTTCAAGAGAAACTTTGACGAGTGGATGAGTAACAGAAAATACACCCATGGGATCACTTGATTGTCTCTGCTTGACAGAGGATCAGTTAATTAATCAATGGGGCGGCAAAAGCCAACACACTCTGGCTAAGCTTATAAATGCCCTCGGGCAGATAGCCTAGTACCTACCTATGAACCTATGTAGGTTGTATAAGAGGGAGGTACTACCCACCAATTCTGTGGTTCAGCAGATATGTTATAAGCTGTGGACTTTCACAGAATTAAATAAGTCAAAGCAGCATTCCCACAGATAATCTGTTTTTACTTCATTAACCTTGTGGGTTAACAGAACACAAAACTATATTTCTTCACAAGCAGTTGCTGTTTACGTGCATGGGATTTTGGATTTATACCACCACATCTTTTCCCCAGAAAACAGCATTTTTGGGTTGATTTAAATGTTCTTCCACATCTTTGTTATATGTTTTTAAAGAAACAGATCATAATTTAAATTTGTTCTATACTTACTTTCCAAAGTCAAAATGATTTTTTGTGACTCGATGTCAGTAGCGTATTCATATGCATGTGTATATATATTCAAGACTATGATAATAAACCAAAATATATATGCGCATGTATGTAATATGTGCATGTATGCAATGATGCAGAGATGAAATGACTGTTGATTAGTCAGCCAAGACAAAAAGAAATCAAACGTCATCTAATCATTGTTTAAAAGTAAAACTATCAGGAAAAAAAAAACGTTAAATGTTTTTCCAGGGGTCAAGCCACCCTGCAGTCTCCATGTTGGGGGCTTTGCCTTCCACATGCCATGATCATTACATATAACAACTCCAACATTACACTACAGCGGGGAAAGGGCAGAGTTCCCAGTCCACATGGAACCATCAAACACAAAAAAGCCAGTATGTGAGACCACCTGATTTTCAGTCACACATACTAGCTTCTTTCCTGGTCAAACAAATAAACTTTCAACCAAAGGAATATAAAGATGAACATTCAAAAAATATTACATGCAAGATATCCAAAAAATGGTGCAGATTTATATTATCCAGAACAATCTGAATAGCAGCCTTTTCTCTACTGTTAATAAGATTTTTTCTTTCTTTTATTAAAGAAGAGTAGCTATGGAGACCACATTGCCCAGCTTATACCAAACTTATTATTTTGAAAAATACAGTTATTTTCAATCAACCTTATTTCCATTTTCAAGTTAGGTTTTGTTGCTGTTACATTGGCAATTTACTGCTCTTTTTAAATAGCAAGTACCTGAATGCTATAATTTCAACCATTTTAATAACACTACTTTTGGTTTTACATTAACAATTTGTCTGAACACTAAAGAGATGAATCATTAAGAAGTCAGACATGGTCTGTTCATAAACATTTAGAGAACTGCACAGTACAAATTAGCAATGGTCGCAGGAACATGCAGCATGCAGGTGACCCTATGATTCAGATGATGTAGTCTTGCAAGGAGCAAAATAACTCAGTACACAGTGTATACTAATGAGTACGTATTGACATAGAAATGAGGAACTGCATGCAAATGAGGCACATGGTATTATGCAAATGATGATATCCAGAATCACAGACCAGTTTAGAAACACATAAAACATGTACGATGTACCATAGCATGTGCCCATTTCCTTACATTAAGAATAATAGTGTACATGAGAGGAGTGATGCTTGGATTAGAGACAGTGATAGCTCAGTGGCATGTGTTATTGGCCACCACTATGACCAGTGCCCAAAATGTTAACAATCACAGCCATCTGCTTCAATGAAGAAGGCACCAGCTGTTTGTAGGTCATTTCTCCGTAAACACAGAAACTGTAATGAACTTACAGTTGAGCGCTGACCTTCCGGGGATGCGTGCATTTATCAGACCAAAACCAATCCGGGTCTCGGCCCAGCAGCAACAAGACAACCCTTAACAAACTTGCTTCTTGTTACAATCACATAGCTAGATTTGCCACAAATTCCACCTTTAGAACGCACCACTGCACTAACTTGAAGCAACTAGGGTGGTTAGAGTTTTCCAGCCAACTCCATTTCAACCAACTCAAAACGGCTCACCAGATACTGTATCACCCAGAGAAAACACCAGCTCTGAAAAACATCATTCACCCCTATATTAACCTGCAATCTTTACGCTCCTCCAATAAGATCTTAGCTCAAACTACCAAAGCCAATAATTCTGCTGGGGATTCTCTATTCTCAAACTTTGTAGGTAAAATGTGGAACTCCCTACCGACCATGCTCACCTCAGAACCTTCACTCCTACAATTCAAAAAAAAGCTTAAACCCCATCTCAATACTCTCTGGCAATGTCCCTGTTCCAAACCTGATTAACCACTATCATTTACCCTTCTCTTACCTCACTATCCTTAACCGCTTTTTAACAAGGCCCTCGCCTTTGTAACTGACCTATGTTTTTTTTTATATGCTGCTGTTATTTTTTTCCCAAGATGAGATGTATCTTTATATTGTATTTAGAACTCAACTATCTTCCTTTTTTGCATTAACAATGTTCATATGTCTGTTATGTACCTGGAGCTTTTCTCCCCGGGCCTCCGCTGAAAATGGACATGTATCCAGTCGGACTCTCCCGGTTAACAAATGTAAAATAAATAAATAAATAAATAAACTTTGTGGACCATCACCCACAAACAGAGTTGGGAGTAACGCATAGTGTTTTCATTTCAGTGGATGCTAAGTTATTTGTAGCTTTAACTATCTTAGACACAGTGACTTTTCAGTGGCCTACTCTGGACATGTTGGGGATACTGTAGACACCAACATCAAAACTTCTGACCCAGTTCCTACACATTATGCTACAGAATGCAAAAGAGCATATCTGGTTCCCCAGAAATACTGAACAGTAAACCAGCTCCATGTGGATATTTTATAACATTGCCTATTTCCCCTGAAGTTCTGGGAGATATATATTTCACACACACACTGCCATCAAGGCATCAGTTGGTCTAGTAGCACTACAATATTTCAACAAGAAAGGCCTCCACAACTTCAACTACCACGTGGTCTGTAATACTCATATAGTGGGTCTCCGTGCCACCTGGGAGTTCACATGATTCACACATTTGATACACGTGCAAACTATGCCAAAGGCTCATATCAGGGGTATCTTACATAATCATCACATATCAAAACACTATCCAGAGAAGTTACCATATTGCCCTAATTGTACTCTTAAGGCTTCATGAGCCAGCCAAAGTACAAAGAAATGCCAACCCAAATATGTACTTCAGGCATCACAGTTCACTACAGACAAACCTACACCATGGTTTTGGGTGCAAATGACTAGAGACAAATATCCCTGGACTTTATAAAGCAAGACATGACTGATTTCTCCAACTATACATAAACATTGGTATACAGCTAGTCATGGGCAGCATCTTAGCTCCTCTAAAAAAAATCTACCAATACTAACATAGATGATCATAGGCTCATAGGAGATTACTAGGCTACTGACCAGGAGTTCATTTCAAGCCTAGCTGTTTCATCCCAATGTAATACTATATTTACTTTAGTCAATACCCAGGATTTTATTTAGTAATGACTGTCCATGTCCAGGGGGGTTGTGGGCGCTATCCCCATTAAGAATTTAAGAATTTACAGTGCCCCATCCACACATCCAGGTTTCTTTTGAACAGTGCCATAGAGGTGCTCTGCTTCACATGAATTGGCAGCTTATTACAAAGATGCAGCAGTCGCTGGGAGACAAATCTGTCCCTCCAATATGTCCTATTCAAGTTGAAGGCCATATTTAGATCTGCAACTTTAACAATTGGCTTAGCAACTGCTGGCATTCTATGGGAATCTAATATATACCAGCCTGGAGGAAGATGGGTGACAGTCCTACCTGCTTTGCCAGGGATAGCCTACACCTTTCACCACAGGGTTTTCATATGATATCTAGGAATTTCACCATACCTATTGTGCCTTTTCTAGGCAAAGCAAGCCCGTTTTCTCTGGCAAGCTATCAAAAACAAACCATGACAATATGAATTTAGTGCTGCTAAATTCTAGAAACATTGACAAGAAACTGCCCTCCCTAGAAATCATCCATTCAATATAAAATATAGATATCTGAGCTGTTAGTGAAACATGCTTTCAGTACTATTACAGCACTGATTTTTTACTAGGGTCCAATGCTTATCACTCATTCAGACTTTTTATTGACACTTTCTCGGCATCCAGTAATGATGGTGGTGCATGCGTTTCCTTCCTTGACTCCATTGTTTCAGGACTTGTGTGTGGATAGACAACAACCTCAAATGACTTTATATCCTTCTAACTATAAGCAAGACCCCATCACCACATCATGGCCAACTACAGAATACCCTCCATGTCACCTGTAAGCCATGAGATATGTCGTACCAAGCTCAATGCTCTCACTCTTAAACTACATGGATTCTGGACTGGTCAGAGAACAGTGGCAGCACTATGGTCACTTACAGATGAGATGTTTCTCACCATAGATATAGAAAAGCTTACAGGAGCTCTCTTCATTGGCCTTACTAAAGCTTTTGATCTTATTAACTACTTCCTGCCGCTTCACTCAAGGGGTTAGTCTCTACACTGTCACCTGGTTCCAACATTTCTTAACAAATAGGTATGTCAGAGTCAAAATAGGCTATTTCCTGTCATCTCCAGCATCCTTTACCAAAGGACTGCCTCAGGAATCAATACTCACCCTACTGTTGTTTTCAGTCTTTGTTAACAAACAACCATCTAATCTTTCTAACCTTCCCATCACTCTTTAATCAGATGACATGGTTATTCTTAGATTCAGTCCCTCACATTCAGCTGTTCAAACTCAGCTTCAAATTGATCCCGACTCTGTCAATTCTTGGCTAAACAACCAAAAGTTATCTCTAAATCTCTCCAAAACAAAAAAGTATGATATTTGTAACCCCACAAAAGCTAAAAAAAAAAAACTCCTACAAATGTCAACATCACAGATGACAATGTCTCCTCAATAAAAACAGCCATGTCTTGTAATTACTTAGGTTTATTCCTAGACCACTAATTTAACTTCGAAAGCCACACTGAAAACACCAGGAGAAAAGATCAGTTCTCTTTTATTCTTGTTCTCTCTAGACCAGCTAGCAACACAATAGGCCAAATGGCTACCAATCTCTTCTAGATTTCAGCTTCACCTAGCGTCTCTTCTTTTTAAAGTATTTCAAACAGGTGCCTTCCCACCTCTTGCAGTCCAAATCTATAATAAAACCATTCCCTACAAGCTCCCCAGCCCCTCCTAATTAACTTCTCACTCCAGAAACCCCAAAACAAACTGTACTGCACCAACTATTATTTTCTTTTTTCTTGCACCCAAACTTTGGCAATCCCTCCCCACTTCACATAAAAGAAGCCTCCTTTTTCCCCACATTCAGAGCACAACTCAAAAGATACCTCCATCCAACATTTGCCTGCAAGCACTTTTCCAGTGGACACATAACCTAACACCCTCCTCACCTGTATCCCTTCTAATTTGACCCTCTGTTCTCATCTGTTACTTCCGTTTCATATTTACTACTAAAATTACTTCACATTTGTTTTCCTATGCTGTTAATAAAGCTTACACACCGTTTAAATTCTCTGCGGGACTATCTACTATCTGTGATAACTCTTTGTTTGTGATTTTGTTCTGTTTTATTTTTTGTGAATTTCTTCACCTGGGTTGTGTCTTCAAATGGTCAGTTGTGGTCCAGTAAACAAAGTAAAAATAAATGCAATTCAGTTAAGCACTACTTTTCTTCTTGGAGATGACATTGTATATATGCTATTTAGAGAACTTATAACACTACAAAGAGATATGCTAAACAGTTCTTAGAGTTCATCAATGTAATTCATTAGATCATTTTTTTCTTTCCCTTACTACAAGTTCCAATGTTTTGGATTTGGTTATCACAAATATAGTCCCCATGTGCTTTACTTTACAGTTTGTCACCATTAGGGCACATTCCATATTCATCACAGAGCTTACAATCTTCAAGAGACATATCCAAGGCCAATTTATTTCAACTATTATACAGATGCATTTGCTGATTTCTGTTTACTCCTTAACACCTGCATCCAGACCTCAGCCCTGATTCATAAGAAACACAAAACTAAGTTTAGAAATAACCTTTTTAGTGTACCTCCACCATTAACAAATATACAAGAAAATATTTTTCCTTAAGAGAAAACTGAAAGCACTGTACTTCTTTATACTTAGGATGCTAAACAAAGAACTTAGAAATGAAATCAAATCTTGCAAGTCTAAATTTGAAGAGAAAATCACTATGCCTGTCAAAGACAACCACAAGTCCTTCCATTGTATCAGGTCACTCAGAAATAATAGCCAATGTTGCTCAGAGCTGATACATAACAACACTAACTACGCAGCCCTTCAGCACAATATTAGACAAACTGAGTGCAAACTACCCTCTCCTCTATCCACATTGCTTCCATAACTTTTGACATTCCAGACCCACCCAAAAAGCTCTCACCACAGCAAGTCATTAAAGATCATGCAAAATTATTTTTTTCAGCTTCTTATGCTCTTATCATGTGAAATGCATTTTCTAATTTTCAGGTATATAAATTTATTTTAATTTTTCCTGCACTGAAATTTATTTTATTTGTTTTTATTTATTTATTGACATTTGTTAACTGGGTTAGTCCAACTGAGCCAGGGGCCCATTTTCAGTGGAGATTCAAGGAGAAAAGCTCCAGAAGTATTACATATTTTTATAATAAAAATCAAATCAAAAATAAAAAAGAGTAAACAATTAAAACCACCATGAAACATAATAAGAAAATCAAGAGTTAGAGAATATCTGTACATACAGTAGGTTAAATAACAATTGACATGTCTAGGGAATATCACACATGAAGTACATACAAATAGATAAAACAGTCAATCAATTTTTTTTTAATAAAGCTATATATGAATATATATGTAATGGAAGTGAGGGGTACATGAGGCAAGCACAATAAAGTAAAGAGTAGAAGAGGGAAAAAGAGTTAAAGTTGAGAAGAGCAGAGGCTGGATCAAGTGGAGGTTAGATAAGGGCACATACCGCTCAACCTAGAAACATCAAAAATCTGGACAAGGCCCATGAAAGATAGGTACAAATCTGTATGCTGATTAACATAAATTTTGCATACATATTTATATAACCCCGCCCACTCCGATAGAATTGTGGTATACCAACTTTCAAATGCAAACTGGAGGACAACCAAAATATGGCACCAGAGTCTCCCTACAGCCATTCCAATGTCTTTTTACCTAGCTATTTCGCCCTAATTACCATAAACACTAATGTGTGCATACTGTTTTACTTCTATAATGATTATTTGGATTTTATTTTTACATTTTATAGCACAATGAACAAACACAAAAGATATCTGCTAAACAAAGCAATACTGTCTCACAATGAAACTAGACTTGGCAGTTGGCATTAAAACTTCTCTGCCCTTGAAACTCATTCATTGAAACAGCATTGAAACCCACACCACCTCCAAAGAAAATGCATTTGGCCAGTGGTGGATAAAGATTACCTTTGGGCTGTTTTCAAATCACAGCCCCCTTGCGCACAAAACAAGAAACATGCATGGGTTCTTTGATACACCTTCCTGACTTTAATATATTCCTTGTATAATACAGCACACTTGTTAGACTTAAATTAAAGCACATTTTAAACTCTCTCTCTCTCTCTCTCTCTCTATATATATATATATATATATATATATATATATATATATATATATATATATGTAGAATGACAGCAGTGTAAGCCATAGGCATCTTGCACAGCTTTTTGCACTTATTTTCAATTTCAGTTTTTTTTTGGGGGGGGGTAAAAGGCCAAAAATCAGGGACACATTTTAAACATTGCTTGTATAATTATGGGAAGTTGCTAGAATAAAATGTGTTACCACCAGGCATTTCACTGCCAAATCTTGGACCCAGGACACTCTCCATAGCAATCAAAGCAACATACCACTATGCCAAGTCAGCAGTTTCCTGAAAGACAGGAAGACTGAAACTTAAATGGCTATCATTTACTGAATGATTTACTGAGGAATAGAACAAAAATATGAAGTACAAATTCACAAGTGGTGGTGGCTAGGGACTTTAGGCTCTTTTTACCTGTACCCAAGGTACAGGGTTTGAGCCTGCCTCTAGCCACGTGTGTATTCCCTCAGGGGCATTTTCACACACACATAAAAAAAAACTCAAATACAATGTGTTTATATCCACAGATGTTTGTATTCTCATATGTATATGCTTAAGAGAGGGCTTGAATACTTTTTTTGTAGGTATATAATTGTCAACAGAGATCTTAAATGTTGCAATTTCACTAAATCAGATTGATAACTATACTTTAATACTGCTTTTTAACAGATGTATCATGATTCTCAGTCTCACTGTGCCTGGGTCATGGCTGAGAAAGGGTCCATGGATCAGTCCTTGCACTTGGTTATATAAATAAATAAACACAAGTGACAAATAGTTATGAGCCTTCTTTTACCTAGTGTTACTCTTCATTTTATCCATTTTGACACTCTCTTAGTTCACCGAAGTTAGTTAGTTCTTAGTCTGACATGCCAACATTTCTGTTCCTTGAATGTACTTTTATCGTCGGTTATACTGGGTATATCCACTGGATGTGCACACCATAAGGCAAAAGGCAGATACCTACTGATAGCATCTTGTCAGATTTTAGGTAAGATAAGGAATGTATAACGAGTACTGACAACACACACACACACACACACACACACACACACACACACACACACACACACACACACACACACACACACACACATGCACACACTCCCTTTAAGCCAGAAATTGAAGCACAGCCAGCAAGGAATGGAAAAACTCCATAAATCATAAAATCCAGCCAAAGCACGATAATAAATACTTTAGCATCAGGAACAGATAGCATCAACACTAGGAGAATACAGTATCTCCAGTGACCGTGTAATACAAACAATTTCTGAGCTACAGAAAATCATTTCAACCTTACGCACCTCTCCTCTTAAGTTACGCTTTCAACACAATAAAACAAGGCACACCGCAAGACTTCCTTGAATACAAAACATCTCAAATAATTGACAGTAAGCGTAAAGGGAGTGAACCTGCTGCTTTAACTCTGGCCTGGTCTCCTTTTGTTCTAAGCCATTACAACCCCATTTCTTATTAGTGCAGCTTCTTAGTTTACAAAACGTAATCAGTCCTACTGTATAAATAAATAAACTTGCCTAACTTACAATTTAAGAGTTTCTACATAAATATTTGCAAATAATTAAAAAACAGCACTGCTCAACATTCCTCATATTTTCAGACTGTTCCAGTATGAAACATAGAAATTCCAACTTATATCTGACACCCTTAGCCAAGCCAATGCCATAGAGAACTCACAGATCCGGTAAACTCCATATGCTCCCCTTAAAGCTCTCTGCAGAAGCCCAGCCAGCCAAAGCATGATAATAAATACCTTAGCTAAGCCAATGCCATGCAGAACTTGTACCTCTGGTAAACTCCACACACTCCACTTAAGCAAAGCTCTCTGCAGAAGCCCAGCCAGCAAGCAATGGCAATACTCCATAAAACCCAGCCAAAGCATGATAATAAATACCTTAGCCAATGCTGTGCAGAACTCACAGCTCCAGTAAACTCCACACACACTCCCCTTAAGCAAAGCCCTCTGCAGAAGCCAAGCCAGCAAGCAACGGCAAAACTCCTTAACGCCCAGCTAAAGAATGTACGATAATAAATACCTTAGCCAACAGCACGATAAATGGATAACTCCACACACAAATGCCTTAACCAGCAGCACAAGCTCAGCCAAAGCAAAGGTATACCTTCCATGATAAATGGTTAATTCCACAAATACCTTAACCAGCAGCACAAGCCCAGTCAAAGCCACACCTGCGTGCAGCAAACTCCACGAGGAACTTCGTGCAGAATAAAACTCCATCAAAAATAAAATTCTGAGTCCAGCAGCACCATAAAGGGATAACTCAATGCACCATAAACTCCAAACCTGATTCCATGCTCAAACAGCCAGCCGGAAAGTGAGCCCTTGAGCTCAGTTTCAACAGGTTGATGGAGATGATGTCATCGTGCACGTGATGATGTCAGCTCAAAAAGCGAAAAAGAAAAAAAAAAATTAAAAAAAAATCGGAAATGAAGGGGTGCCACTCGGAAATCGTGGAACCCCAAAACTCTGTAAAAACCGAGTAATTTGGTACGGTTGTGAGGTATGCAAGGGCAGGACCATGTACTCTGAAGAAACATTTTAAGTTCTTTTTTGAACATGTGTTTTTGATGAAAGCTTCTTATGTTTTGAGGAAGTGAGTTCCAAGCATGTGCAACAGTTTATTTGTAGAGGGACTTTCCTATTTTTTTATTGGGTTTATATATGTCAAGGAGGGGTTTGCTGGAAGTATGAAGGTGACGATGGGGGTTGTAGTAGGAGACTAGATTGGAGATGGAAGGGCAGGAAGAGGGGGGTCATAAATTATATTTATTATTAAGTTTAATATGGAAGAGGGGTCATAAATTATATTTATTAAGTTTAATAAGCTTATGTTTATATTCCATGGATGCTGAACACTTGTCTTATGTGCTTCCAGAGCCATGCTTTCCTGAATTCTGCTGATGCAAAATGGGATATAAACATTTTGTATTACACAGGCAGATTTTCTGTGGTCTGCAGCAGATTTCAATACATAAAGTGATTCAGACTGTAGCGCAATCAGTTCATCAGTCAATATAATCAGATGATAAATAATTAAATATATACATGCATTTATATACAAATGAAAAGTAAATGGAACATGATAACACTAAATTAGGTATAAATCCCTATGTCACAAGATGGGTTGCCAACTGGCTCACTGACAGAACCCACACTGTGAAAGTAGCAGACTCCAAATCCGACTTCAGACCAGTGACAAGTGGAGTACCACAGGGTTCAGTCCTGGGTCCTCTCCTGTTTGGTATCTACTTCTCTGAAGTACAGGCTAACACAGAAGGTCTTTGGCTACTGAAGTTCGCAGATGATTGCAAACTAGAAGCCATAATCGAAACTCCTAACGATGTGGACATGCTACAAAAGGGCCTCACTGAGACAGATGTCTGGTATAAGCCATGGCCTCAAGCTCAATGCCAAAAAGTGCATTGTCATTCCCTTTGGTAAAAACTCTCTACCCATGAACTACAACATAGGCGGTAGTATATTTAACACCGAAAGTGTGATAAGAGACCTCAGGACACAGGTGGACAGTAGTCTCTCCATTGATAATCACATCGCCGCAGTAGTCAGGAAATCCTTCTTCGTGGCACACCTCATCACAAAAGGTTTCTCATCCAGAAAAAAAGAGGTCATTGTTCCCTCTACTCATCACTCATTAGACCCATTATAGAGTACAACTCCCCTTTTGGTATGTACCTCACAAGACATCTACAACAACTGGGAAGGTCGCAGAAACACCTCACAAAGAAGATTACCGGCCTCAAACAGATGCCCTACGCAGATCGTCTCAAAAAACTCCAGCTTTACTCCGTCGCATATTGCCTACTCAGAGGTGATCTCTGCCTAACATACAAAGCTATGTCAAACCCAGAGCTGTTGGACATGTTCCACTTAAAGAAATCCCAATCCCTCCAAGCTACACACTCTAGGGACCTAAACCTTGTCACTACAATAAACAGAACATGCCGGAGGGATAGATTCCTGTCCCAGAGGCTTCCCATACTCTGGAATAAACTACCTCTCTATATCAAACAAAGCTCCTCATTAGCACTCTTCAAGAAAAATCTTGATGATTGGATGGGAAATAGGAAATTCACCCCCGGGATCACCTCTGTGGCTCTGCTCGACAGTGGCACAGGAAAATAATTTTCTTGGGTGGCAAAAGCCAGGGTACCTTTTTGGCTGGGCTTGTATAGGCCCCAGGGCTGATAGCCTAGTACCTTACCTATGAACCTGTGAACCTATAAGACTCTTAGTAATGCGTGTACAGTATCTTGCATACAGTATAATAACAGATATAACACTGTAATTAATATTTGTCTGTCACCAGATGATCACTCTTGGGGGGAAAAATATAGTTTTGTGAATCATTGCTATGATAGCCTATAATCTAGTATGTTAGTGTGTGCTATACATTAACTAGGCAAGGGCTGGAATAAAAACTTTTAAAAACTAGTGTTAGAATGAAAAACATTCAGTGAATCTAATTGACTTCTCAGCAAGATGGAAGCCTCACTAAAGTACTGTAGGCAGTACCAGGTGGGTAGCTAGAATAACTGCAGTATAAGTTTCAAATACTGGAAGAGCTATAGTGTAGGATTTGGGAGCGGAGAGGAATCCTGGGACAAAACACGTGTGATTCAGTTTAGCATCGGCTCTCCCACAGACTCCTTTGGGGAATGGCTTTCAATGATCTGTTTTCAAAAACAGATTTAATTCCATGGTGGGATAGTGGCCCTGCAAGCCCATCTCTTCTCTTGGATGGGGAGAATTCAGGTATACTGGTCATGGTGACCTACAGGTGGAGCTCCTTTACTGAACAGCTTAATGGTAATGCAGTTCCATGTGTATTTCAAATATGCCTCACTGCTATCAGTACTAGGTCTGATATACAGGTGGAGCTGTTGTGACACACAACAGCATCTAGACTCAGTTGCCCCACAGAGTCCTCAGGTAGGTTTGGACTATGCCAAGAATGGGCAACGAGATTCCCCTATAAACCATATACTGTTGTCTTACTCCTTCTAATTTTCTAATTTCACTTAAATCTTACTCCCGTTCCTTTTATTACATTGCTTTGTCCCTATTTCTTCCCTTCATTGCCCTTTACTTCTTACCTATACTTACCTAATACCTCTTTGCTCACTTCAGTGCTTACCCACTTTCATAATATTACCTTTCAGATAATGAGTTCAAACATCTCCCTACAATAATTCTAAAATGTCTGAAACTTCCACAATACCCCCCATAATACTTCACTGCATTTCTGAAAACCTCAATGTTATTGTATAGCCCATATCCTAACTATTTACACTTACTACAGCCCAGCCATCCATCTAGCCAACCATAACTCCCTTTTTCCCATTTTGCACATGGTGTTGGGGTGTTACAGCTACAGTGACCATCATCTAGAACCAATATTAACACTTCTGGGTGGTTAGCTCTTTCATGATTGTTCTTCCACACTACACATAGGCATACACACACTCACACTTATGGCCAGTTTAGAGTTCCGCTACTGCATGTCTTTAAACTATAGGAAGAAACCAGAGCGGGCAAGTAGACTTTGCACAGAATATACCCAAGCCAAGAATCAAACCAGAGAACCTCTTGCTGGGAGGCTACAACACATCCTGCTGTGCTAATCAACTAGCCACTACCTATATGGCCCCTTCATATTACTTCAGAACTTTTCTCTGTCATTATTATGGACTTAAGACCAATTTCAACTACTCTGTGATGAACTGTAGCTTATATTTTCTGTTCCAATTTTCCTTATACCTTCTATTTGTATCAAATAGGTATCAAAAAACCTGATGTAGAAAAGCACCATCTTTTGACTTAGCTTTTCTGCCTTGCTTCATAAGAATCCCCAGTAGTGTGCTCGCATGTAAATACTACCTGGTATTGTTTTTGTTTGTGATTCTTATTGCTATTTTTGTAAAGTTCATCCTTAGGGGATCCTGCAGTGCTTCTGTAACCACTCTGCCTCCCAAGAACTAACTTTAAACGTGTATGTACCCTGTTGTAAAATAAAAATATATCCTATACCTACTACTGTTGTATATTAACCCTGCATGCATTCGCTAGCGGTCTATCATGGATTTTATCTCCCTTTACTCTCCTAGGCTCTTTCCCCCTCCTCTGAGTGCTCATAGCTTACCATTGTACTTACTCAGTTAGGCCACCAGGTGGCATTGTTCAACCACTACCTATCTTTTAATACAAGCCAAAAGTACTGTAACTGTTCTATTAATTTACCACTGCCCTGTTTTAGCCCTATTAATACTTACTATATTCTACTAAACTGCTACTGCCCATCCTTCTAACTTCACATGCACAGTGCCTTATGCCAGTGCCTCCTTACCTCTGAGCTAGTTCTCAGCTTCACTGATAACTTTTCACTGGCTTTCTTCCTTCCCCTTGGCTCTAATATACTAAGCTCCACTCCAACCATCCCCAAAACCCTAGGCTTTTTTGGAACTCCACAAACTCACTCCTCAACCCAGGCTCCAAAAATAACCCCTGTCTGGACCCAAATAAAGCTGACCTGGAATTAGCCTAACTATTCAACTCTTTCTTTATAGAGTCAATATCCGACCTAACAAAAACTTTTCCCAACAATGATCCATCTCTCCTACATTCCACCTCATCTAAGTCCCCAAATAATTTCTCCCTATGTTTAAGCTTAAACTTGTCTCCACTAACTACATAAAAAGACTTTTATCCAAACTTAAATCCTGCTCTAATGCACCTGACAACATCCCCTCTTCCTTTCTCAAGTCTGTTGCCAATGGTATACCTCTCCCAATTAGTATCCTAATTAATAGATCCATAAAGGAATCCTATGTCCTAAACTCTGGCGTTCCACCTTTATTCTTCCTCTCCACAAGGGAGGCAAAAACACTAACATTTCAAACTTCTGCCCTATAGCTCTTCTCCCTCCAATCTCCAAATTCCTAGAAAAATGCATCCACCTCCAACTTATGCCTTTTCTGACTAAAAAACAACTTCTTACCCCTACCCAACATGGCTTCCGACCAGGACATAGCACCATAACAACTCTACTTTCATTCTTAGAAACTGTCAATCAAGCCCAAGATTCTGGGAACTTAGTATCCACAGTGGTCCTAGATCTCTCTAAAGCATTTGATACTGTTTCCCATAAGCACCTTCTAAGTCACCTCTCAAACCTAAATCTCTCCCAAAACACTCTTTCCAGGTTTTTAAGCTACCTGTCAGATAGATCTCAGGCTGTGAAATGGAAAAAAGGCACCTCACCTTTCTTACCCATCCCACAGGGGTCCATCCTCGGAACAATGCTGTTTAATATCTTTATCAATAAGTTTCACTCTGCTATTCCTAATGCCAAAGTCATCCAATATGCAGATGACTCTACACTTGTCTTCTCTGCCTCTAACCTCCCTGAACTCCTATCTAAAACTCAGGCATACTCTGGCCTTCTCTTACCTCCTTCCCTCCCTTTTGTATGGTGTCGGACTACTAACTGACCTATCATCTTCCATCACTTCCAAACTTAAAATCTGTTATAACAAAATTTCTAAATTTGCCACCAAAGCCAAAGATTCCACTCATCACTGTGTTGCCCTCCAGTCCCTCAACTGATTAAAATTCACAAATTACCTGGACTTCTTCCAGCTCACTACAGCACATAGAGTAATATTTAATCCAACCAAGTGCCCCACTCTAACTAACATCCTTCCCCCATACACCCCAAACAGAACTCTCAGATCTGAACACCAAAACCTAATTACTGTCCACAAACCTAAACGGCCTGCTGGACAACTTCTCCTCTCCTACTCCTTAGGTAAGAAATGGAAATCTCTCCCTTCCACACTAAGGACACTGTCAAACACAAACAACTTCAAAACTCAGCTTTACACCTACCTCTCCTCCAAATGGAAATGTAACTGCATTCTCCCTATCTAGAACTCTTTAACAAAAGCCCCTGGGAGGGTATCCTCCTGGGTTCCTAAGCACCTTATAGCTGGCTATAAAGTACAGTTTTGTACCTACCATAAATGTAGATGTTCGAAGATCCACATTGCTGCAGTCCTAACACTTGGGTAGTCCGCTGTCCCTCGGTCGGCCCGAATATCAGAGTATAAGGCTGACGTCGGTCAAGGCGCATTTGACTGACATCAGAACGTCAGGGTACAAATGCGCATGACCGACGTCATATCCTCAGTCTTTTCTTGCCCCAGATGTCAGAAGACCCTAAAAAGAAAGGTCAAAACCCATAGACAACAACTAAACAACCAACCAGCCTAACACCAAAAATATGTACAATAAATACAATATATACAATTATACAATTATACCATTATACCTCAGATGGATAACCCAACCCACACAACCACCTCAAACTACAGAGGGGAAGGAGGGAGGGTAAATTGGACTGCAGCAATGTGGATCTTCGAACATCTACATTTATGGTAGGTACAAAACTGTACTATGTTCTTCATCTCACATTGCTGCAGTCCTAACACTTGGGTAGAATCCCAAAGCAGAGGTAAGGGAGGATGGCTAAACTATAATGAAGCAGGAGCTGCCAAAATGCCCTGCAACACAGCAGTGGCAAAACCAGCCCTGGATTTAGAGTACAGTGGAAGGTGGTAATGCCTAGAGAAGGTATGCACTGAACTCCAAGTGGCTGCCTCCAAAATATCCTTAGTAGCCACCCCTCAAAAAGCTGTTGAAGTGGCAGTAGCCCTAGTGGAATGAGGCCTAATCCCAGCTGGAATCTCTTTGCCATTATGGGAATAACAGAAAGCAATGCAAAATCCAATCCACTTAGAAATAGTTTGTTTTGACACGGGCTTGCCCTGAGAGCACAAAGCAAAAGAAACTAATAACTGCTGAGATTGTCTGAACCCTTTAGTTCTGTCCAAATAATATCGCAACTACCTGTGTACATCTAAAGTGTGCAAAATCTTTTCCCCTTTAGTTTGGGGATTTGCATAAAAAGTAGGCAAATGAATAGTTTGGTTTAAAGCCACACTAGAAACCACTTTAGGCATAAAGGAAGGATTAGTACGTAAAGATACCCTATCCTTATGGAAAATTAAGAAAGGCTCAACTGCCATAAGGGCTTGCAATTCAGAAACCCTTCTTGCAGAGGTAATGGCCAACAAAAAAGCAGTCTTCCATGACAAATATTTCAACTCAGCAGTAGCTGCAGGCTCAAAAGGTTGTAGAGTGAGTTTCTCCAACACAAAATTGAGATCCCAAGCAGGAGTAGGAGCCCTTCGTGGGGGTCTTATATTCTTTGCCCCTCTAAGAAATTGCTTGAACAAAGGATGAGAAAACAATGGTGGGTCACAGTCGTAGTGAGCTGAAATTGCTGCAGCATGAATCTTAATAGAAGAGAAGGACAAACCTTTGTCCAATAACTCAGTAAGATATTGAAGAGCCACACTTAAATCAGGCTCAGAAACATCCAAATCCTTAGCTGCACTCCAAAATAAGAATCTCTTCCATTTATCTGCATACACTTTCCTTGTACTAGGCCTTCTAGCTTCCAAAATCACATTCAAAACTTGTTGTGGAAGTTGAGACCTTCTATGGTTTAAAACAGAATATGCCATGCTGTTAGGTGAAGAGAGTGAAGTTTGACATTGAGCAAATGACTGTCCTCCTGGGACAACAGATGTGGAATCAAAGGCAAAGGCCATGGAGGCTTCTGTACTAGACTTCTCAGTAATGGGTACCAGTGCTGTCGAGGCCAATCTGGAGCTATCAAAATCATCCTTGGCTTGTCCTGTCTGGCCTTTAGAAGTACCTTTGGGAGGAGAGGCAGAGGTGGAAAGGCATACACATGAAGATTCTTCCAACTGAAAGAAAGAGCATCCACTTTCCAAGCTGTGGGATGAAACCGCTTTGTGCAAAACTTTGGCAGCTGGTGGTTTAGAGGAGAAGCGAACAGATCTATGTCTGGAGTTCCCCAGGACACTGTCAAATTCTGAAATACATGAAGATCCAGTTTCCACTCGTGGGGATCCATGATTTGTCTGCTTAACACATCTGCTAAGGAGTTCTGTGCTGGCGGCAGAAACCTTGCCTGAAGACTTAGTTGTAAACTGAGAGCAGTCTCCCACAAAATCATTGCTTGCCTGCATAGAGGATAAGAATGTGTTCCCCCTTGCTTGTTGATGTACCACATGACAGTTGTGTTGTCTGTTAGAATCAACACCTGCCCTGGAAGAAGTAAATCCTTGAAAGCTATTAATGCAAACTGGACTGCTAACATCTCCTTCAAGTTGATATGTAGATGCTGTAGTCTGACAGGCCACTTGTCTTGTATCCACTTTCCGTTTAGATGAGCTCCCCAAGCTTTGTCTGAGGCATCTGTCGTTAAAATTTGACTCGCCTCTGGCCGGGTCACAGAGAGTCCCTTGTTTAGGTGACATTCCTGAGCCCACCACAAAAATTCCTTTTGAATGCAAGGTATTATTTGAATGACAGTGTCCAGATGCTGGCAGTGCTGTGTCCATACATATTTGAGATACCATTGCAACTTCCTCATATGCAGTTTGGCATTGGGAAGCACCAGAATACAAGATGCCATGAACCCTAAGGCTTGAAGGACTGTCCTTGCAGTCAGCCCGGACTGAAGAGATAGATGATGGAAGTAAAGGGAAAGATTCTTTTGTTTGTCCGGGGTTAGAAAGGCCATCTGGGATGCTGTATTCAGCCTTACACCCAGAAAGCACATGTCTTGAGAGGGTACTAGACTGGACTTTATTTCGTTCACAGAATACCCCAGGCATCTTAGCACTGCTATCACATATTCCAAATGACGAAGAAGCTCGTCCCTTCCTTGAGCCAGAATCAGGCAATCGTCCAAATAAGGATAGATTTGTATTCCTTTTAGCCTGAAGAAAGCTATCACTGGAGCCAGAACTTTCGTAAATACTCTGGGCGCAGTAGATAAGCCAAAGGGCAATGCAGAGAACTGATAGTGAGAAGTCCCAGTCCGAAAACACAGATATTTCCTGCAACTTAGCCTGATAGGAACATGAAGGTAAGCCTCCTTGAGATCCAAAGTTACCATCCAGTGATCCTTGCCCAGTAGAGGTAAAAGCTGTTGTAACGTCAACATTTTGAACTTGGGAATGTCCAGATAAGTGTTGAGGATAGATAAATCCAAAATTGGTCTCCACGTGTTCCCCTTTTTTGGCACAAGGAACAGGCGAGAATAAAATCCTAGGCCCCTTTCTGGCATAGGAACCGGCTGTATGGCCCCTATGTGGAGTAACAGAGAAATTTGCTTGTGAGCCTCTATTCTTTGTTGAGGAGGAATGTCTGGCATGCCTTTGAAAGGAGGCAAGGTATGGAAATAAAACCTGTAACCGTGATGTATGATATCCAGTACCCATCTGTCTTGGGTAATCAAACTCCAATTTTCTTTGAAAAGTGCCAACCTTCCTCCCAAAGGTGCTGCCAGGCGAGAAGGTTCTGGCAGCTGAAAAGGTAGGTCATTGGGTCTGTTTACGAAAGGACTGACCCCTGCCCTCACCCGAAGACTGTGCAGGAGAACTCCCTGTTCTAGGCCTGAAAGAGCCCTGACCTCTGCCCCTGCCACGTCTAGATCTACCCCTAGACTGGGAATCATAAGAAGGATACGTTCACCCTTTAGAAGGCCAATTTCTACTAAACTTTGGAGGCTGAACCTGCAAAAAATCTTTAACAGTCTGCATAGACTTAGCCTTGTCTTCCATTTTCTTTAAAACTGCCTCAACAGGAGAACCAAACAAGACATCAGATTGCAAAGGGGCATCCAAAATCCTAGTTTTAACATGGTCAGATAAATTTTGATCCCTCAGCCAGGCATGCCTGCGAAGAACTGACCCAGTGGCAGCCACCCTAGATGAGGCCTGAACAGCATCAAAACCACATTGCAAAGAATGCTTACCCACCTGTTCAGAAACATGCACTAAATCTTGTAACTCTTTACAATCAATACCTTCCGCCAGAGCATCAACCTTAGATTTCAACTGTGAAAGGAGATAATTTTGATATTTCAGCATGTGAAATTGGCAATTCAAAGCTCTCATGGCTAGAGTGGAAGAAGTATAAACTTTCTTTCCCCACCTATCCAAGGCCCTGGCCTCTTTATCTGCCGGAACTGGATTCTTGACAACAGAAGCCTTAACACCCTTAGGCCCCTGGCTAACAGTTTCTGGGTCTGCCCTAGGACTCTTAAAAAGATACTTATGAGCTTCAGGCACCCTGTAATACCTATCTGGTTTAACAGGAGCAGGAGGCAAAGAATCAGGATTAAGAGAAGCCTCTGCAAACACATCTTCCACCACATTCAGAACAGGAGGTATAGCTAAAGGCCTATGCTGGGGTAAAAACAAAAATTCCCTAAGCCTTTTCCTGGAATCAGAAAAATCCTGACCTTCCCATTTAAAATGCTCTCTCATGGAGTGAAGGGTCTCTGAAAAAGAAAAATCCTCAGGAGGAGAAGCAGAAGGAGTAGAATCATCCACATCAGAATCAGAATAATGAGAATACTCCTGCAAGTCTTCAGCCGAAGACTCAGACACATCCGAAGCCTGCTCATAATCCCCCAACACAGGTTCCATCCTAGGCCTCTTATCAGGAGGGGGCATAGAACCTCTAATCAAAGTAATTAAATCTTCTGCCATTTTAAGCATGTGCTTCTTGGGCACTGAACCTGAAGAACTAGGAGTGACACCCACAGAAGCAAAACTAGACCTGCCTCTAGGAGAAGCCTTGGAAGCAGAAAGAGGGGGCCTAGACACCTTAGGAAGGGAGGGGAGTACAGTTACCTGAGAAGCCCCTACAGCCTGACCTGCCTCCTGGGAGGCCACATCCTGTAAAAACACAGTTTCTCCCTGGGACTCCAGAGAGGCCTCCGTCGGAACCACCGGTTCCACTGACGCCTCTAAAGAACCGGCGTCCGGTTCGGACGACTCCTCTAACCTAGGTTTAACTGCCTTGTCCTTGCGCTTCTTTGAGGAAGCCGGCGTCGGAGCATCCGACGGCATATTGCAATTGCACCGCTTCCCAAAGACCAACCTGGCACAATCCAACCTACGCTTTATAGTGCGTTTATTGAACCTAGCACAAAAGCGACACCCAACAACGCCGTGCTCAGGTCCCAAACAAGGTATACACAAATTATGGTAATCCCTATGCGGTATCTGTTTCCCACAAGAAATACAGTTATTCACTTTTTCTGACATCCGGTAAACCACTGAGGCAAGAAAAACCAAAATATTCCCAACGGGTACTTAACCAACTCTGACTTCGGTCTGAAACTCCGAATTCGAAAAATTTCAGAACGCCGAACGGCACTTGCAACACTGCTTCTGCATCGGACCATGCGGCAAAAAAGACTGAGGATATGACGTCGGTCATGCGCATTTGTACCCTGACATTCTGATGTCAGTCAAATGCGCCTTGACCGACGTCAGCCTTATACTCTGATATTCGGGCCGACCGAGGGACAGCGGACTACCCAAGTGTTAGGACTGCAGCAATGTGAGATGAAGAACATCCTTCTATTGCTAATTCCCATATGATCTCTCACACTCTGTAAATATTGTAAATAGCTTTTGACTTGTGACTTTAACTGTGTTGTTGTGTCTTTCATCTTTTCCCGGTTAGGGGTCACCACAGCGGAACTCCGGTCCACCAATGATTGGCAGTAGATTTTTACGTGCTGGCTTGCCGGACCTAACGCACAACCTTCAACGAAGGAATGCCCATTCACGCAAGTCACCACACAGAAGACGCTCTAACTGAGAATCGAACGGGCAACGTCTAACTGTGAGGCGACAATGCTACCGCAGCAACTTTAACTGTGTGAATTTGTTAAAATGTATCTGCACAATATTTTTCCACTATGGGCAATGTTGTTCGTGCTTTATATTATTTGATATGTATTTGTACTTTTATTTTTATTGGACTGATATCTTTACTGTAATCTGTTTCATGGAGCTTTTCTCCCCCGACCTCAACTAAAAACAAGCTCTCTGGGCCCAGTGGACTTCCCCGGTAATCAAACTGGAAATAAATAAATAAATAAATTGTTATTCAATTGTTAAACTTTGTAGTAATCAGATAAAATCATATGTGTGGTGCTTTATATTGTATTAACCTTTGAATACTGTACTTTAAGTTAATAATTGTGCTAGTATTGCAGTTGTGCATATTTTATTTTCACTTGCAGCTATTTAGCCTTTTGAAACTGACAATCTCTGTTCGGGTTCATTTCTAAAAAACAGTACTTGGACGAATGTACTTACCATCTAATAAAGATATAAAACAAATAAATACCTGCTGCTGGCATAAAGAGAATCCCTTCAATTCAGTACATTGAGATATTGAATTACACACTGTTTGCCCTCTTATTATGACACACTCAAACTGTGCCAACAGATAATACAGAATCAGAAAGTAATTAGATATCTGATCAATATACATTAAACACAAACAGATTTTTTTAAACATAATGAATGTATGTCTGCTGATGTAAATAAAGTGAATACTATATGCTTCAAAATTAGAAAACCAACTTTACATGATGTGAGCATACCTGCAGCAAAACAAAACAAAAAGCTGCAAAAAAAAAAAAAAACATTTGCACGTGAACTTCAAAGATCTCTTTGGGGTGAAAAACACTAGACCATAGGTCCTGATTATGTGCCAGTGTGTTTTCTTGCCAGAATGAATCACTGTCTCACTGACTAACTCCAGCATCTGTTTAACTTCAGCCTCACATATGTCTTTCTGCCAGAGGCAGGGTGGACAGTTGTGATTATCATTCATCACAAGGGAGGTCCCCCCACTGAGCCATTCCGCAACCCACCATAATCCATACAAGCCTTATCTGCAAAATATTAGAACACATTATTATTGCCCTTATAAATTAAGACATTGGGAGTTTGTCATCACTTCATGGCAGTTAATATGGGTACAGAAGGGCAAGTATTGCTGCTTAATTCTTTTGACTTCTATCAAAATGTCTCTGAAGACTTGGATGAAGGAAAATGTGTACATATAGTGAACCCTGACCTTGTTAAGGTCTTTGACAGCATTCCACATTTGTTATCATAAGCAAGTTAGTCAAACTAAATACAAATGCTAAAATACCCAGTGGCTTGCAAACTAGCTCACAGACTGAATTCAGCAAATTAAGGGGGCACATTGTCAAAAAAAAATTAAAAAAAATGTCTATTGCCAGTGGGATGCCTTAGGGCTCATGTCTCTGGTACTCCTATTTAAGATATACTTCTCAGATGTCAAAGCTAATGTCAGGGAGCTCTGGCTAAGGAAGGCTGTAGATGATTGCAAACTTCATAGATCATAGAATTCCTAGAGGACCCCCACATCGTAAAAGTAGGACTAACGGATATAAATAAATGGTAAAAAAAAACTAAAAAAAAATCCCCAAAGGTGGATACGCTCTAGAACCAACGGACCACTCTGTAGATAAAAAGTAATCATATGAACGGTAAAAATCCAAGGACGTATACTTTAATTTAAGCACAACACACAGGCTTTTCGTCAGTATCACTACCAACTTCTTCAGAAACAGAAACAGCATCACACAATTAAAACTGCATTAAATACTGAAATTTAAAAATGTCACATGTTCTCTAAGTTCTGCGAGACCACATACAAACCCTCATAGAAAATACTAAATAAATGAACTAATACATTCCTTGTCAAATAGGCTGCAACTAAAATCTATAAAGCTAAAAAATCCCCCTATAATACAGAAATGAAGGCTCATGTTATGCAAGTGTCCGGTGAATAATCGGAATAAACATATCACACTTGAACATGAAAAATGAAAATTAGAGCCACATCGCCTAAAAAAATGACCAACCCTGAAACAAGTTAGAAGCAAAAGCGGAACATGTCACTTTGTTCTAGCCAATATAAATACTACACAAGCTAAAAAATTTCTAGGCAGTATGTGTTTAACAAGTAAAACAATAAAATATATGTAATATATAATATGTTAAAATGCATGCTACGCCAGACCCAACTCTAGTAATGCTGGCAGTCCTTGAAAATAAGCTCAGTAAGCGATGTATGTTGCTATCCAAAAGCAATAACAATAAACCACCTACACAATCAAATCAACACATACAAATAAGAAATAACACTATTAAATGCTCTAATAACATATTTTTCAAAAAGAACTTTGATATAGTACTGTGAGTAACGTCCCAAACCCATACAGGTTAAATGAAATAAAAACAAAACTAAGGGGGGAACTACATTGGACCGAGAATTGAACAACACTCTGTCAGTCATGTCTCACTGAAGATACACAAATACTAAATATCCCCAAACTCCCCCCGACTTTCCCCTACATCTCCCTATATCAAAAAGTATAAAAAACAGATTGAATATATTAAATAAGACAGCCACTAACATAAAACATATATGTTGTGGAGTAAGATAACAATCTTAATCCACCATATAGAAACTATACAGATTATGAATGTAAAACTCTGGAAGAACCATGAAAAAGAAGAAGCAATAAAAAATGATAATGTGGAATACAAAAATACTACAAATAAATTGACAATATGACTACCAATGAAACTGATCAACTATACAGGAAATATGAACTGAAGCTTGATGAGAGCTACGGAGTGGCTTATCTATTTAACCTCTTAAGTTTTAATAGGCAGGATATGGACGACATGCCATTAATGCCAGGAGCATGACAGGCATCTAACCTAAGTTGCCATGACAACTCTCTACTCTCCAGGATAAGGGACGATGGCCCTCTCATCCGATTGAACTTGATCTATAACTAGAAACAGAAAAACATGGTTAGGGTTCTCCACTATATGCTTAGCCAAAGCATTCTCCAACTTGCCCTTCCTTATGGCATACAGATGTTCGTAAATGCGTTCATGTAATCTTATGTCTGTTTTGCCAACATAAAAAGCTGGGCAACGGGAATACTTGGCTAGGTACACTACTAGAGTGCTAGAACAATTGTATCTACCTACTATATTAAATTTGGTGTCTCTTATTTCATATTTAGAACCCGTCTTAATGTAACTGCAATACCGACACATGTTGCACCTAAACATACCATCCTTGTTAGTAGGAACCCTTGAATTTTTTCTCTAATAAACTTTTGAGATTTTGGTCCTTCTTAAACACGATTCTTGGAAGTTCTGACAATTTTGTTCGGATGGATGTTACCAGGTTCCAGTTTTTCAAAATGATTGAAAATATCTCCTTTGCATCCATGCTGTATGTTCATGTAAAGCTATTGGACATTGGGATAACTACATCTGATTTCTCGACATAGTCACCCTCAGATGTACTTTTTCGATTTAGTATTGGTAAACAGACACCCGTATCCCTCTTGTTCTGTACCTCTCTCGAGAGCTCATTGATGAGATCCACAGGGTAACCTCTGTTAAGAAAAAGGCTACCCATAAAAATACATTCTTCCAAGAAATCTGTTTTTTATACTTTTTGATATACAGAGATGTAGGGGAAAGTCGGGGGGAGTTCAGGGATATTTAGTATTTATGTATCTTCAGTGAGACATGACTGAGAGAGTGTTGTTCAATTCTCGGTCATATGTAGTTCCCCCCTTAGTTTATTATTATTTCATTTAACCTGTACGGGTTTGGGACGTTACTCACAATACTATATCTAAGTTCTTTTTGAAACATATGTTATTAGAGCATTTAATAGTGTTATTTCTTATTTGTATGTGTTGATTTGACTGTGTAGGTGGTTTATTGTTATTGCTTTTGGATAGCAACATACATCGCTTACTGAGCTTATTTTCAAAGACTGCCAGCATTATTAGAGTTGGGTCCAGTGTAGCATGCATTTTAACATATTATATATCACATATATTTTATTGTTTTACTTGTTAAACATGTACTGCCTAGAAATATTTTTTTCTTGTCTAGTATTTATATAGGATAGAACAAAGTGACATGTTCCGCGTTTGCTTCTAACTTGTTTCAGGGTTGGTTGTTTTTTTAGCCTATGCGGCTCTAATTTTCATTTATTTAGTATTTTCTATGAGGGTTTGTATGTGGTCTCGCAGAACTTAGAGAACATATGACATTTTTAAATTTCAGTATTTAATGCAGTTTTAATTGTGTGACGCTGTTTCTGTTTCTGAAGAAGTTGGTAGTGATACTAACAAAAAGCCTGTGTGTTGTGCTTAAATTAAAGTATACGTCCTTGGATTTTTACCTTTCCTGTGATTATTTTTTATCTACAGAGTGGTCCGTTGGTTCTGGAGCGTATCCACCTTTGGGTTTTTTTTCAGTTTTTTTATTTAAGTTTAGTTTGTCAAGAGTGTGTGTATCAGGATGGAAGGCGCTCTGGCTATACCATCAGGCTCTTGTATAGAAGGAGAAACTGGCAACTTAACACAGTTAATCGAACTGTTGACTCAGAAGGTGAATACCCTTTCTAATCGGTTCGATGATATTTTGGGATCTCAGCAGGACTTGAGAGCCAAGTTTTCCAATTGTTTAAACAGAGTCAGCATAGAGGAGCATGTTGGTGGCGGCCCTTCTAATAATACTAGGACTTTATCGGGTCTTTCTACACCCGGAGGTGAGTCCCATTCCCAAAGGAATATTTCTGAATCTACAGGCATTCAATTTATGGAAAAAACTTTGTTGGAAGGTGCACATAGTCAGGGGATTGTTCCTTTGCAGTCTGAGTGGAACAACACACCTGTGAGCAATTTTCAAGATATTCCTAATTTAAACCAATGGCTCAGCCATTCCTTTTCCTTTCAAGACAATGGAAGACTTATTGCTACAGAACAAGGTATGGGCGAGGTGTCTGATTTACCTTTTAAACTGAATATATTTGACCAGAATGTCATGAAGCTTAGGAAAATCCAATTGGAAGTGGCTTATTTTGGCGAATGTAAATGGGCCGGAGTTGTACCTAAAGGTCTCAGGTCCTGGCAATACCCCACGGGTTTGGAGGAGGGGTCTACCTTCCACCTAGATTTAATCCGATTGTTTGATAGACATGGGTTTGAACTCCTGGACTTAATTTGTAAACATTACTATTTGGCAGCAGACAGTTTAATTATGGAGACAAACAAATTGGATGGGGAAATAAAGAATGATCTAAACTTTCATAGGTACAAGTTCGACTACGACCATTCTTACAATAGTATAGATCAACATATTTCAAAACTTACATTAACAAAAATTAAAAAATTACAAAGGGATGTTAAGGCGTACAAAGAGGGTTCCGCCTATCTGAAACCCCCTGTATCCCAAGGTAACTTTTTGTCTACCAAAATATGGCAGACAGAAGGACCTAATACTGCTGGTTTTACAAGGGGAATGAGGTCCAGCAGGTTGGAGAATACCCCTGCAGACTCTATGGATGCAACAGATCAAGTCAGACACAGTGAAAGATTGGCTGCCCAATTTAAGCCAAATAACTCCAATGAAGAAGTCGAGGGTCCAAATTTTCGGGATCCAGCCTCGTCCTCCCCTTCGAATCAGGGCCGGAAACCCAGCAACCGGTCCAGGAACAGGAGAAATTGATCCAATCTAATTTGAGCACCGACCAACATTATTTCCAATGCTGGACTGAACTTTAGAATATATAATTTCTCTGACTTTATTTTTGAGAAGGAGTTGGTGGACCTTTTGGCTAAGGGTTTTTCCTTTGTGCCTTCTAAGAGAGCTGACTTGGCTTCATCTATTATTGATCTGAAATTGTTTGTTAGGAAGCAGAACCTTCAGCTATTGGTTAATCTTACTAGAGACAAAGGTGATTTTTTTGTGTCTAGTACATATAATCCACCACTACATCCTTCATTACATCTGTTTGAACAAATATGTGAATTGGACATACGTCACGTCCTTAGTCAACCTCCTTATAAGCAAGCATGCAAGTTTAATATTAGCAAGGAAGAGAGGTCATTGTTGGATTCTTTAAACAGTTCTTCAGTCAGGGTTATGCAACCTGACAAGGGTGGAGGTCTGGGAGTGACGAATGTGTCAGATTATGTCAGGAGAATAGAAGACATTCTTACTTCCGAGACATATAAGGAGGTGTCTAGTAATGAACTAAATATAGGCACGTGCAAGGTGTCCTCCTACTTCAATGACATGTTTATCAATGGGTCGATTGATTTGGATTTATTGAATTTCATATCTCTACCAGCTCACAGAATTCCTATCATATTCGGTTTACCCAAGATTCATAAGAATTCCTTAGATCCACCTATGCATCCGTTGGTAAGTGCCAGGGGCAGCATCACTTATGCCAGTGCCAAAGTGGTAGACACCATATTGAAGAAATACGTGGCAAGTGAGCCACAAATTTCTAAGGATTCTTGGTCTTTCCTCTCTAGGGTAAACCAAATAACTTATAGTGCGGACAGCCACTTTTTAACCATAGACGTGAAGGACTTGTATTCTTCCTTCCCACATACAGTAGCTTTAGACTGGATTCCAGCCATGATGATCTTAAAAAAGGCCCCGGCCGAAGAAATTCAGCTGGTTAGTGAACTGCTAGACATAATTTTGACTAGGAATTTTGTGTCATTCAACAATAGATTCTTTCTCCAATTTATAGGAGTTCCAACGGGGTGTCCATGTGGAGCTAGCATGGCCAATTTGGTCATGGTCTACTGGGAGAGGGAATATATTTTATCCAATTCCCTATTTCACGATAAGGTATTGATGTATACATGGTTCCTGGACGACATATTTATCATCCTGAAAAGGGAGATGAAGAGACAGCAAATACTTTATTAGAATTGTTTAATTCTTCTACAGAATTCCTTCAGCTTACCCACAGTTTTGCCCTAGATAGGGTAGCATATCTGGATGTAGACCTCATGAAAGATAAGGAAAATGGGTGCTATATAGCTAAGATTTACAGGAAGGAATCTTTTTCTAACAGCTATGTCCATTTTAACAGTTGTCACCCCTTCTCTCAGAAGAGATGTATTATCAAAGGACAACTAGTTAGAGCTGCTAGAATGGTGTCTAGAGACTGTGATTTCTTGGAAGAATGTATTTTTATGGGTAGCCTTTTTCTTAACAGAGGTTACCCTGTGGATCTCATCAATGACCTCTCGAGAGAGGTACAGAAGAAGAGGGATACGAGTGTCTATTTACCAATACTAAATCGGAAAAGTACATCTAAGGGCGACTATGTCAAGAAACCAGATGTAGTTATCCCAATGTCCAATAGCTTTACATTAACATGCAGCATGGATGCAAAGGAGATATTTTCAATCATTTTGAAAAACTGGAACCTGGTAACACAGGATGATTCCATCCGAAAATAATTGTCAGAAATTCCAAGAATCGTGTTTAAGAAGGGCCAAAATCTCAAAAGTTTATTAGAGGAAAAAATCAAGGGTTCCTAATAACAGGGATGGTATGTTTAAGTGCAACATGTTGGTATTGCAGTTACATTAAGACGGGTTCTAAATACAAAATAAGTGACACCAAATTTAATATAGTAGGTAGATACAATTGTTCTAGCACTCTAGTAGTGTACCTAGCCTAGTGTTCCCGTTGCCCAGCTTTTTATGTTGGCAAAACAGACATAAGATTACACGAATGCATTTACGAACATCAGTATGCCATAAGGAAGGGCAAGTTGGAGAATGCTTTGGCTAAGCATATAGTGGAGAACCCTAACCGTGTTTTTCTGTTTCTAGTTATAGATCAAGTTCAATTGGATCGGAGGGCCTTCGTCCCTTATCCTGGAGAGTACAGAGTTGTCATGGCAACTTAGGTTAGATGCCTGTCATGCCCCTGGCATTAACGGCATGTCGTTCATATCCTACCTATTAAAACTTAAGAGGTTAAATAGATAAGCCACTCCGTAGCTCTCATCAAGCTTCAGTTCATATTTCCTGTATAGTTGATCAGTTTCATTGGTAGTCATATTGTCAGTTTATTTGTAGTATTTTTATATTCCACATTATCAATTTTTATTGCTTCTTCTTTTTCATGGTACTTCCAGAGTTTTACATTCATAATCTGTACAGTTTCTATATGGTGGATTAAAATTATTATCTTACTCCACAACATATATGTTTTATGTTAGTTGCTGTCTTATTTAATATATTCAATCTGTTTTTTATAATTTTTGATATAGGGAGATGTAGGGGAAAGTTGGGGGGAGTTCGGGGATATTTAGTATTTGTGTATCTTCAATGAGGCATGACTGAGAGAGTGTTGTTCAATTCTCGGTCCTATGTAGTTCCCCCCTTAGTTTTATTTTTATTTCATTTAACCTGTATGGGTTTGGGACATTACTCACAATACTATATCAAAGTTCTTTTTGAAAAATATGTTATTAGAGCATTTAATAGTGTTATTTCTTATTTGTATGTGTTGATTTGATTGTGTAGGTGGTTTATTGTTATTGCTTTTGGATAGCAACATACATCGCTTACTGAGCTTATTTTCAAGGACTGCCAGCATTATTAGAGTTTGGTCTGGCGTAGCATGCATTTTAACATATTATATATTACATATATTTTATTGTTTTACTTGTTAAACGTACTGCCTAGAAATTTTTTAGCTTGTCTAGTATTTATATAGGCTAGAACAAAGTGACATGTTCCACGTTTGCTTCTAACTTGTTTCAGGGTTGGTCATTTTTTTTAGCTGATGTGGCTCTAATTTTCATTTTTCATGTTCAAGTGTAATATGTTTATTCCGATTATTCACCGGACACTTGCATAACATGAGCCTTCATTTTTGTATTATTGGGGGATTTTTTAGCTTTATAGATTTTAGGTGCAGCCCATTTGACAAGGAATGTATTAGTTCATTTATTTAGTATTTTCTATGAGGGTTTGTATGTGGTCTCGCAGAACTTAGAGAACATATGACATTTTTAAATTTCAGTATTTAATGCAGTTTTAATTGTGTGATGCTGTTTCCGTTTCTGAAGAAGTCAGTAGTGTTACTGACGAAAAGCTTGTGTATTATGCTTAAATTAAAGTATACTCCTTAGATTTTTACCGTTCCTGTGATTATTTTTTATCTACAGAGTGGTCTGTTGGTTCTGGAGCATATCCACCTTTGGGTTTTTTTTTTCAGTTTTTTATTTAAGTTTAGTTTGTCATAAATAAATGGTACTCAGACTACGGCCTTAAGATAAATGCAAAAAAGTGCAGTACAGTATACTTCTGAAGACAAAAGCACGCAGCTACTACACAAAAGGCAGTCCTACCCAAGACTGACACTGTTTCAGAGATCAAGGTACACTGGTACACAGCGAGGTCTGCCTAGATAACCATATATCTATGGTGGCTAGATAATCCTTCCATGTATCTCAACTGATTATCAAGGGCACAGGTGCAAAATGCAGGAATGTTATCATACTACCATATTCTTTCCTGATCAGGCCCATTACTGAATGAAATGCACCCTTCTGCATGTAGCCACTTAAATATTTGACATGATTTAAGAGACTCTGATGTTTTCTTACTAAGGAGATATAGGGACTATGTTTCATTACCTATGCAGAATGTTTTAAACACCTGTTCTTTTTCTTATTCTCATATATAAACCTTAAGATGAACATGTTCTATCACAGAAGGCCTCAAATGACCATGTCTTGAGTGACCTCGATCATGCTTGCAAGACTAGGAAGACCCATACTTAGGATCTCAGCCACCATAGTAATATAAATATAACCTACTAATTACAATGATTCCTCACTTAAAGAATTATGTTCATACATAGACTTTCCTCGCAAGTTAAACAATGATGATGCCTCTCTTTTTCAAGTGTTCTCTGGGTGAATGTATTGGTAACCGAGTGTGGTCCTCCACAGTCTCTTATGGAAGTAGGTAGTGTGTAATAGGTATTGCTGTGGTTAGGCTATAAATGGTCTCCAGATCAAAGGGCTAGTAATAACCTATGAGCCATGAAACTGGTGGACTGGTGGTCTCTAATCTACCCATAGGTGTGCACTTAGTGCATTTTATATGCCCGATGGGGGAGGGGTAGAATGGCTTCTGTATTTCACCAGCACCTGTCTGGAATGGTTTAATGTCCTGCATCCACTGGCTGCTAAGACTGACTCTGGTATTCCGACCACCCCATGAAATAATTATTTTGTTTGCATTCTACTTTATATTAGGCAATATACTTTGTCAGTTCTATATTTGAAATTGTATAAGACTACAGCACAGTAACAAATACATTTTTATACTCTATAACATTTTCTGTTCAGCTGTAATTTTCTTTTATGACAATTCAATTGTGTAACTGAAATAAAAAATGAAGGAATACTGCACCAGATGACTTCCACTCAAAACAACAGAGCACTTTTGTCCATACAACAATACTGGACTTCATCACTCCGATGCGATGAAGTGCAATATTGTTGTATGGACGGAAGTTCTTAGCTGCTTTTGTGGTGTATTGTTTTAATAAGGTGAGCAGAAGTCATCTGGTCTGGTATTCCTTCTTTTTTTATTTTTTGTGTAGGAACAGCACTACTCTTTCTTAGTTTGTATGCATAAAATACTCAATTTACTTTGATACAGACTACTTCTCATGGCATATCTAATTTTCCAGTGTTGACATATCTGTAGGGTACCACTGGCCATGAGACATGATTTAGCACTTATAAAAAATGGGCTAGTATTTCTTTTACAAGTATTCTGTATCATTCATACTGGAAAGCCTGTTTACCTGACGTCACCAAATAATATTTTCTAATCCAAAAGACTGATAGTTTAGCTTGTAAGTACAAACTGCATGCAGAACTAGAGAAATAATAATGCAAACCAATACAGAGATGTTGTGACACTCTAAATGAACCTCTTAAAATAGTGCTTCTGAGCAATTTTGATTAAATAAGCTAACACTATTTTTTTCAAAGCACGGACAGAACCTTGAGGATTAAAGTGGGAACAATACAAAAATGACCGTATACTCATTTGTGCTAAAATTCTATATTAATAAAGGCAGGACAATGTGCCCCATTTAAAAGGATGTGGATACAATCTTTCTATATTTACTTAATTATAAAATTCAGAAGATTATTTTCTGATTTTTTTTTTTCTCAGACATTCATTATCAAATCTAATTGCTTCTTGTATTATTACACTGTTTCTGCTTGTATAGAGGGCAATGCTTCTTTGGGATATTGCATTGTTTTCAGGATTGAATTTGCACTACTACCATCATTTAGTGAAAAATAAGGGAAAAAAGTAGCTTCTGCCCAAACATCACATAGCCTTGTTCTTTCTACTTTTTTTTTTTTTTTACAATGTCTACATTGGGTGTAAGTGCTATTTAAAGGAAATCTGTTTCTTACATGGTTTATGTTCTCTGTTATCTTGAGGTGATAAATGTTGGCAAAGATTGCTACTGAAATCTGGATGGGAGATACAATTCAGATAAAAATAAATGTCTTTGTGATAAATCACACTGTTGTGTTTATTTACACAGTACTACAATAACCCGAAAGCATTAAGCCAGTGAAATTATTCATCCTTTCTCTTTATGAAAGGGAAGCAATGACTAAAGGCTTCATAAGTACAAGAAAGGCTAATTACTAAACAGTAGGCTCTAGAATTCAATACCATTTAACAGAAGAATGAGTGGATCTGCACAACAGCCTTGCAAAACAGAATATAAAGTCAAATGCACTGCACTGTTTTAATGAAACACATATAAACTCGTCCTAATCCAGCACATTGATAACAGAACTGAATAAAATACAGAGCATGTACAACATCCACTAAAATTCTTCATTTATTTAAAGAACAGTGACACGCATCAGTTTATTGCAAGCATTTGTGTTATGGACAGTATGTATGATGGTACTGTTTTGTGGCTTACATTCTGGCCATATGAAGCAATTAAAGTGGAAGCCCCAGGTTGCATAATAGGATTTACAATTCAATGACTATTTTTGTAGGAAATATATCATAGTCCATCACAATTATGCATTTGTAACTGCACACACAGGACCCAGATCATGGAATTATAAATAAAGCAGAAAAACAACACGAATCTCTGAGTATTTAGTATCTGCAACTGACCAGATAGCTATACTAAACTATTGTTATGGAACCAACACTAGCTGCTTTCAACGTAAATATAATTAAATAAATAAACAATTGTTTCCTCTAAACACAGATATAAATGTCTTATTTAGAGGAAATGTTCACTCAATAGCTTCCATGCAGATGGCTATAAATCCCCTACTCACCTGCTAAACAAAATCAGCTCTGAGGTTATCCCAACTTGAGGAAAGGGACATTACTGAATGCACATCATGATGGTAACTTAACATAAAGGTCTGCAAAAGCAATGTCTACCTGTTATTTAACTTCTCATAGGCTGAAATGCAGAATATAGGATATTCTGTCCTATATGGTCGCTACACATGAAATTTTATAACTCAAGAAAATATCAATGAAGAATTCCAAAAGGCTCACCAGCATTCATTTAAGTAACTGCTGTGTTCAGTCACATTCACAAATGAACCACAAACAAATCAGCATCTGCCAACAAAATGACACAAGGCACTGCATTACTTATGCACGTACTTAGTGCCTTGCAGTAAATACAAGGTGCTTTTCAAATGGATAAACCTAAAATGGCAATGGGTCAGGTGAATGCAAAACAGGTAGGGAAGGTTTGCAATCCGTGATGGGAAAACATCTTGTATAGTGACTACTGGAGATCCATTCAGAAAGTATCTAGCGCCAGTACTGTTATAGATACTTAACCTCTATTTCAAATGTAGGCTGATTTTTTTGTTGTCTTTCTCTTCTGCAGAAATGAATTGCTAAGTATACACAGGACATGCTTGTGTCTTCCAATAACTTATGGAGCAGAACTGTAATACTGGAGTAATACAAAATGGTTAGCACATTACCTTTTCACTTGTGTGATCTCATAATGCAAAACAATATCCTAATAACTTTTTATACAAAATGTACAGTAATAAAATTAAGGCTAATGTTGGCTGATTGCTTGTCAAAACTGTATCCCAAAAAGTTTAATATCTGTAATATACAAATGCTGACTCCAACTAAAACACAACAATCAAGTGTTATGTAAGTGCTCAAGTCCTTTGCTTGTCAGATTTCTATGACTCTGAATCCACTTACTCCAAGATCACGCAACCATGAGGGTGAGAGAATATTCCCTTGTTCAGTGACAGCTGGCCCACTGAAAGTTCACAGTTATCATGTGAGCTGTCAGTGAAATACATGCTGCCATACTGAGTATGCCTTAGTAAGACATGCATCAGTCTATAATTTAAACCTGAGCCAGAATAAACAAGATGCAGGTGTGCCATAAAACTGTTTAAAACAAGTGCAATATAAAAGAGCTTTGAATCAAATGCCCATGAGCAGAATCAATCATTTTCCATGTTGTTCAGAAACATTCAATATCCATTTGGCATTTTAACCACCTGAGTAGCACAAATACATGGAATTAATTTAACACTAGATCAGATCAGTAAGACTGCAGTATTCCTCTTTTTGTAATGTTCATTATTTTATTACTGTTTTGCTCATTTCAGAATACTGTATTTGGATTGTGCTTTTGTTTGATTTATGGTCCAATAGAACATTTTAGTAGAATCGCTAAACTGACTGCAATTTGGCTTTTATTATCCCCATAATTTTTGCTTTTAAAAATTGCAGTATTACTGTTGCAGTTATTAAAAATAAGTATGCTTATACGCTTATAGGTTCATAAGAAGTTACTAGCCTAATGGCCATAGGGCCTTAACAAGCCCAGCCATGTAATACCTTTGTTCTGTAGTTGACCATGCTTAGATGGTCATTGTTAGCAGAGTGAATCAGTAATTAGCACTGACTGTCCCTGTCCATGAGGGGCACAGGTGCCACCCCCAGGGTGAATTTGAGGTCTCTCATCCAGTTGTCAAGGTTGCACTTAAATAGGGTCATTGAGGAGCTGTGCTTCATGTGAAGTGGGAGTGTATTCCAGAGGACCGTCAATCTTTGGGAGACATAGCTATCTCTCCATCATGTTCTGTTTATGTCACAGGCTAGGCTGAGATCCATGCAATGAGTGTCTCTTGTCCCATTTGATTTGCAGACAGGCAGCATTTCCATTAGGGCAGGGTCAGAGATCACTCTTTAGGCCAGTCACAAGTCACCTCTCAGCAGCGTGTAGGATACAGAGTACAGAGACAGGGCCTTCAGTCTTTCCATGTAAGTCATATTTTGGAGGCCCTCAATTTCTTGGTTAGAAACCTCTGTGGTCTCTCCAGTTGCTGCAGGTGCCAGGTGAGGTACATACAAAAGGGAGCACTGTACTCTGTTAGTGGTCTAATGAGGGTCGAGTATTAAGGAGTTACAACATCCTTAGTCGTGGATGTGATGCCCTTATTTATGAGAAGTGCAACATAGAAGGCTTTCCTTTCCACTGTGGAGACGTAGTGATCAAAGTTTAAATTGCTATCAACCTGTGTTTACAAGTCTCTCACCACTGTTTGAGCTTAGGGGGTGCTATCTATGATGTAATTTTCAGAGAACACTTATTTTCCAAAAGAGATAATGATGCACTTTTTTGTTTTTAGTTTTAGACCATGACTCTGGCACCAGACATTAGTCTGTGTTAGTCCCTTTTGTAATATGCTAACATGGTTGAGGACTCCATATTTGCACCTAGTTTCCAGTCATCTGCAAACTTGGTAAGTCACAGGCCATCTACTTTCAACTGGATGTCCAAGAAGTGGATTTCAAAGAGCAGAAGGCCCAGCAAAGATCCCTGTGGTACACCACTGGTAACTGGTCTACTGGTGGAGGTGGAATTGCTAACTTTGACAGTATATGTTCTGTCAGTGAGCCTGTTTGCTACCTGTCTAGTGACATATAGGTTAATCCCCAGTTTTTAATTTCTCCAAATCTTTTGGGTTTCTAATATTATGACAGGAATAGACCCCATTCCTAAGTCAAAGTATGATTAAAGTTCATGAAATTAGTATTGTTTCAGTCTTTGATGTCAGCCAGAAGTGCTCTTTGCAGCACCTGCAATGTGCCCAGTAATGACTCCCTCTGCAGTTTGTAGAGACTTACATGTATTGATAAAATATCTAAATAAGACTGTAGATTATTTTTATAAGTCCTGTTGCTCCTACTGCTATTGGACTTGTCTGGGTATCTTTCTTCCACATTGCTCTTGTTTTTGCCTGCAAATCCCGATACTTTATGATTTTGTGTTTCTCTGCATGCAAGACAGTGTAGCCACTGGGTGCAGCGATTTCAGTGATCAATGCTACTTTTGTCTTCTTTTCATGGACCACTATATCTGGTTTTCTAGCATCTATCTTTTGAACTGTTGGTAATGGGTGATCCCATGTAATGTAGACTTCAGCATTTTCTGTGATGCTTCGCGGCTCATGTTTCTAGTGTTTTTCAGCTACTTCAATATTAAAATGTTTGCATAATCCCCAGTGCAACAGTCTTGTCACATTATTATGCTTTTCATTATACGGTCCTTCTGTCATTAGTGTGTCACAACCAGTAATGAGGTGTGTGACTGTTTCCAATTCTGTTTTACAAAACCTATATTTGTCTAGTTCTCCCACACGTTCAATGGATTTTGAAAACCAACGTATATGTAGCTCACTATCTTGGGCCGCCATTATTAACCTTTCATCTTCTGGTTTGAATTCACCTCTCCTTAACCATTCCTGTGTTTAATCCTGATCAACATGAGGTGCTTCCAGGAGTTTTCTATACTTGCAACTATATTTATGCATTTTCCACATTTCTTGCCTTCTCATCTGATCCTTCGCCTTAAATTCTTTCTTTTGTTTTTTGGCACATTCAGTTGATACTTGAGATTTATCTACTTCTGGTTTGATTTCCATTCCTGCTTGATGCCGATATGCTTCTGCTAGACTGAGAAAAGTAGTCATCTTGGGTTTATTCTTCTCATGTTTCAAAACTTTGACTACATTTGGGTGTTGTGAGGTCAGCAGATATGTGTGCAGTCCAATGATTGCAGATCTATACATGTAATCAGTTTCAAGGAGGCCCATCCCTCCTTCGGAATGGGGAATATATAGTCTTGGTATGCACTCATTTTTATAAATCATCTGGTGAGCATGAAGCATCCTTCTTGTTTTCCTATTAATCTATCCAACACGTTTTGGGGCCAGTCAATCACTCCAAAACTGTAAGTTAGGATAGGAAGAGCAAATTGGTTTACAGCTTGAATTTTATTCCTAGATGTCCAACGCTGTTTTCAAGATTAATTTAAGCCTTCTAAAATATTCCATACTACGTTTTATTTGCATTTGTTCCTGTTTTATTGTGGATCATTCATCAATTCCCAAATATTTATACGGTCCCTCTTGCTCAAGTTTTTTTATATCACATTCTTGTCCCAAACTGATATTTTCTTGGAGCTGCAGTTTTCCTGCTTTAAATGTTACTTTTGCACATTTATCAAGACATTCTTATTTGACTACTTGCAGTTGTGCTTTCAGTTCCTCATCTGATGAGCTATACAGTTTTAAATCATCAACAAAGAGAAGATGAGAGGTCTGTATACTTTGTTATTTTCTAGGAGCCAAATTATAGCCATGGCCTAATCTGTTAAGTAGACAAATTAATGGCTTAAGGGCAAGACAGAATAGCACCAGTGGCAGGGAGTCACCCTGGAATTTCACCATGTGAATTGTTATCCCTGGAATAATAATTTTTCCTTTATTATGGCTTAATTGCAAAGTGGTTTGCCACTGTTTCATGGTCACTGTAATGTAGTTGATCAACATCAGGTGCATCTTATACTTTTTAAATACTCTTTTATCCATGAATGTGGAATATTATCAAATGATTTTTTGTAGTCAGTCCATGCCATACTTAGATTCTTCCTCTTTTTACAATTCTTCATTATGACTTTATTAGCAACAGATGATCCTTTGTTCCAAATGACTTTCTTTTAGTACTTCTTGTTCTATTGCCATGATTTAATTTTCTTCTAAATGACTATAAACTCTGTCAGCATCAATTCCAGTGTATAGTTTATATGTCATCGGAAGGCAAGTTACTAGTGTATAATTTTTTGGATAACTTGCAGGTTCACTCTTAAGTAGTAGCATTGTTTTGCCTGTTGCTAGTCAGGTTGGTGTCTGTTCAGCGTGTACATATAAATAGTTCTTACTCATGGCTAAATCTTTGTGCAAAGATGTTAATACTTTTAGCCAGAAATTAGGTGCTGCATCTGGGCCTGGGGTTTCCAGTTGGAGGTTTTTCTTAACTTTATCTCAATCTCTCTGGCCATTACTTCATCCCAATTCATATCCTGTACCTTTGAACTTCTTATTCTTCTGTCTATTTAGCATCTTTGTCGCCTCACAGTAAGATGTTGTCCTGTTCGATTCTCAGCTAGAGCGTCTTCTGTGTGGAGATATGCATGAATGGGCGTACCTTCGTTGAAGGTTGTGCATCAGGGCTGGCAACTCGGCATGTAAAAATCTACTGCCAATCATTAGCGGACCGGAGTTCAGCTGTGGCGACCCCTAACCGGGAAAAGCCGAAAGACACAAAAAAAAAATATGTTCCAAAGGATCTTCATAGATATTTCTTCAAAATTTATTTTTCTTCTTTATTGGCTGGTCTTTTAATTATCCGCAGTGGTGGTGCTGCAGTAGCATTGTCACCTCACAGCAAGACGCTGTCCGGTTCAATTCACAGCTAGAGCGTCTTCTGCATGGATACATGCGTGAATGGGCGTACCTTCGTTGAAGGTTGTGCATTAGGGCTGGTAACTCGGTACGTACAAATCAACTACCTATCATTAGCAGACCGGAGTTCCGCTGTGGCGACCCCTAACTGGGAAAAGCTGAAAGGCACAAACAATTGGCTGGTCTTTTAATTCATTTTGCCTTGTTTCCCAGTTTTCTGTAGAACTTTTTGGGTCATCAATAAATTGCTTATTTTGTACTTTTCCTTTATATTTATAATCTGTGTATTTTATAAGTTTTTCTGCTTGTGCTGAGATTTTTAGTTTATTATTTGCAACAGTGCAATACAGATCCTGATGTGTTTTAATACTGTGCATTGCTTTTATCATGTCTATCTTTCTGAGTATTTTTGTTGATCTGTTCCCTCTTCTATACTCTTCTAACAGTGGCACTTATTGTCTTAATTGCTTTATAGTTTTCACTATTTGATACTTCCATGATGGTATTTGATTTCTCTCTTTCCTTTCCCTTACTACCCTGTGTGGTTGTGGTAGAATCTTATCTGTTAATCTAGCTGCACAGTAATATATCATGTTTACTTCTGCTATATCACATGAATCTCTGGATAGTCCTAATTACTGTGTTCATTTGTTTTATCAAACTTCTGCCTTTTTGGGTTTTATTTATCTTTTGCAGTCTATTTATTTTATTGATCTTAATATGTCTATCTATCGCGATTAAATCAAGCAACACTTCTCTTTCTTGCAGACATTCTATAGAGAGTTCTATAGCATCTTCCTGTGGCACATTCTCTTAAATTCCATGCTGTGTCATCCATTGCTGTGTCATACGGGGACTCTCTGGCCTGTCACTCCTCAGCATTGACTGTGTCACAGTTGCCAGAGGTTTCCTGTTCTTTCTCTTGCTGTTCAACTTCAAGTGAACGTTTACAATGGTTTCCTGCAGAATGCTCCAAAATATCTTGATATGGCAGCTGCCCAGTTGCTTCCCATTCACTGGTTTCTCCTTATTTTGGATGTCTATTGCTCTATCTTGCTGTGGTGATTTCTGAGTTACATTGTTTACACTGAATCCTTCACTTCTCAGGTACTCCATAACCTCAGTTTCTATTTCTTTACTTTATCCATTAACAATCTTTTCTACCTTTCTTCTTTGTCTTCTTATTCATTGTATTGTAATGATTTCCGTGTCTGGATTCCTTTGCCTGTATTTCTCTTCAAATATCTTTGGTGCTGCTCTTTTTGTACTGATTTTTTTGCTTCTTCCTTTGCATAAATATTACAACTTATTAAATATTTCAGATGTCTCCTGATCCTCCTGTCTCTCCTTACTTTGGGGACTTATTCCATCATGCTGTAATGCAACCTGTGTTAAAGCTTCTATACTAAATCTTTCCCTTTACTGGCATTCTATAATATCAGCTTCTATTTTTTTTAACTTCTACTTTATTAATCTCTTCTACACTTCCTGTTTGTGATATTATTTTTTTATTGTGAAGTTTTCCATATCTGGATGCCTTTGTCTGTATTTCTCTGCAAATATCTTTGGGGCTGCCTTTTTATATTGATTAATTTAGCTTTCGACTTTGCATAAATATTACACCATATCAAATCTTTCTTTCCTATGTCCATATTTCTTTTCCATACTTTTTAAAAATCTCTAGGTTTTGTTGTTTATCTTTTTGCACTTCCTCAGATGCTTCTTTTTCCAAACAGATCAAAGTTTGGTCTATATAATGTTTTTCACATATCTGTTATATTAATGAACATAATTTTATTTGAGGCTTTTGACAGTTTTTCTTGTAGAAGTAATTTTCTTTGCTGTAATTTCTCTCTTAATCTTTTTGTTTATTTTGTGTCTGGAAATTCTGTTTTTTTTGCATAACAGTAACAATACATAATTTCTTTCTTGTCCTCAATAGTCCACTCTGTCATCTTTATGGCTCTTCTTTGGCCTACCAGTTTTTGGGATTTTGTGGACTGCTACTTCCTTCTACAACAGGGGGGCATCACCCCCCTGGGCCTGGTCTAGCCCCATTGTAGGAATGTTTCCATATTTTGAGGATTCTTCACTGTTATTTTTTCCAGTCCTTGCACCAGTGCGCCTACCAAGACTGGGCACTTTTTTTATCCTGGGTCTTGAGCACCAAGCTATCTTTTTTTTATTTTTGACATACCTCTGTCCATGATATATGCTATATAAAACACAATCTATAGATCACTGTCGTCTTGCTGAGATTTTGTGAAAAACAGGGTCAGTCTCATGAAGGCACTCACCAAGACTTGAGGATGAATTCAATTTCAGCAACACTACTCTCCTTTGCTTGCTGACTTATCATCTCTCTATTTGGACCCCGGCTGGGAGAGTTCTTAATGACATTAAAGGCCTTGGCTAAGTCAAGATGGGTGGCATTTACTGCTCTGCCCTCATACAGGGCTTTGTTGACATTTTCAAAGAATTCCACCAGGTTTAATAAGCAAGGCATACCCTTAATGAAGCCAAACTGGGTTGTATCAAGAGTTTGGAGGTTGCCTATGTGCTTGTTGATAAGATCCATGATGATTCGTTCCCTGGCCTTACATATAAGGCTGGTTAGGCTTATGGGTCTCTAGTTCCCAGGGTTGGTCAATGGACCCCATTTGTGTAAGGGGATTACTGTTGATGTTCCCCACTCTGCTGGAATAAAGTCAGTGCTCAGGCTATGGTTGAAGAGTGCAAAAAGTGGTTATAATAAGCCTTGTTATAGTTTGTTTAGTAAGCAGCCTGGGATGTTATCTGATCCCATGAAGTCTGTGTTTTTGGCCTTGGACAGGGCAGATTTTACCTGCTCTTTGGACATGCTAGGTAGTGGACTGGTAACAGGGATGCTTTGGGGTGTGTCTTCACAGGCCAACAGATACTGGATCCCCTTGGATTGACACCAGACGTTAAGCCAATTGTTGAAGTCAAACACTTTTTGTCTGTATTGTGGCATTATCCTGGGTGATGGTAAAATACTACTTAGTGCTAGGGACATACCTGCCTGGGACACATA
>NC_056734.1:85687929-85702929 GCF_019279795.1 Protopterus annectens | reverse complement strand
TAGTGCGATCTTGGAGTTGATATATATAATTTGCAGAGGGTGTTGGGGCACAGCTCCCCACATGGGGGAGCAAGGAGGCTTGTCCCCCCCTGCAAAAACATAAAAAATGTAGATTTCTCATCCAGGCTCAGAAAGATAGGAAACTACAACTCACCTTCTTGCATTTTTCCAAATCTGGCACATAGCAGTGCACTGACTGTCTTTTATGTTAGGCATTCTGAATGTCAATCAGCTATTCAGTGATGAGCGACAGGACTCCCTGTTGTGGGACAGCAATGATAAATGCTATGCTACTGCACTACTGACTGTAACTTAAAAAAAATCTTCTCCCAGCACCGTATGCATGTGAGTGTATGGACTGATTTATCCAAAACTCCTTCCATTGCAATGTAAGCTGTTATCAGTAATAGGGTGGTAGGACAGTGTACTTTGCATGCACTGCCTTACTATGACGAGTAATCCTTTGGGTACTCTGAGAAAATTATGCCTGATTCTGGTTAGTTATATATTAACAATGAAATCATTGTATGCTTCTTGGTAAGACTCATACATATAGAAGAAGTACTCTAACTGTACTGTTTTCAATTCCTGTAGATATTCAATAATATAATACTGTTCATTAAAGCATTCATACAGTGCTTTTAAAGTTTTATGAGATTCATCCTTTCATGTGAATGGATTGTCATATCACATTAAGGTAAAGGCTGTGAATCACTTAAAAAAATCAACTGGTAATATTGGAATACTTCAGTAAATCATTTCTAATTTATTCAGAAATCAATTGAAATGCCAAAAAGTGCTTGAACGTATATGTAATACTGCAATGAATGCAATGTGGTTGAAGGAAGAGATGCACCACTTATAAATGAGAAAAATTCAATTAAATTAATATATCAAGCTATCTTTAGAAAGGTACTAATTATTTATTAAAGTATTTGGCAAATGAATAATCACAGTGGCTAACTGTCCTTTTTTTTACATCAGTCCAGTGGAACAAACTTCAATAACAAACAAGCAGAAAATAAATATAAATACATGAAAGTAAAGATTTGCTTTTGCCAAATGGAAACATTAATTACATCATAACATCTTCAACTCGTGCACCTTTTACATAAGTGAATGATGTTGCCTAATTAGCAGCAACTTTGATATAGCATGTTTAGTTCCACCCTCTGCGTCCTACTCTGAAACACAAAAAACATGACAACCATACACAGGGATGGGGCAGTTGGAGCAACATTGATATATTTATAGATCAAAGCATATTATTGTTGGAAAACAGGGACTAGATGCTGAATCAACTACTAATCCAGGTTGAGGTATCATCTAATCAAAATGGTAGTGCTTGAAATGGAAGGAAAGGTAAATACACTGGATTACCAATCACAGAAGGAGGAAGCAAATATTTCTGGGTTTGTGTGTTAGCAACAATTTAAGTCAAAATGAATAAGAATGCTGAGAAAATAGAGAAGAAATAAGGATAGTTCTTGAAGAGGTGGTCAAGGAATGTGATATTATAGTGGAGAATAGAGATGGCCTGTTCTAATATTACCCAAGTAGTTTATATGACGAGGGTTGTCACAAATTGCTCTCAGGTGTAAATGGATTGGAAAAATACAGAAGGTGTGTGATAGGTTTGCATGGTATGGAAAGAAGGGATGATTGTGAAGGTAAGGATGAGCTATGGATGGGCTGTGCAAGATGTTTGGTGGTATGCTTAAGAAATTAATGCAAACAGTAGGGTTAGGGAACCTGGAGTCTTATGATTGAAACTATGAGAAAAGGCTTGGGAGGCTATGGGTGTGATTTTTAAGAAAGTTGAAAGGAGCAATACTGAGTTAGTAGATACAGTGATATAGCCCAGTAAGACAATGTGGCCAGAGTAAGAAGGGAAAACTGCAGAGATGTTAGCCATTAATCAGTAAAGGAGTTCTGAGGGTTTAGCAAAACAGTCAGAAGAGATGCGGTTGAGGTTTGGGGGTAGAGTGGAAGAAGAAGTGGGAATATTTTAAGAGACTAAAACTGAGACTAGGATAAAGAATGGAGATTGTTTATTATATGGAACACTTGTTAATAAGATCAGAAAGAGTGTGGGGGTGAAAAAGTGAAAACAAGAAAGGTAGAGATGAGAAAGAGGGAAAGTAGAATGGTCTTCATGAAATAAGGGCAGAATTGATAAGTTGCAAAAAGATTTGGGAGATTAAATTGCAAGGAAGGAAATGGAGAAACTAAGTGATATAAGTGTAAAAACATCTAACACTGGAGACAAATGCAATGTGGTTGGAGTTTTGAAAGATAAGTATGACCTGAAAGGACAAGCAGTAAATTCTCTGCATTTAAGTGTGCTTCACAGATAATATATGATGCACAGAAGATACCAAGAGGAAGATACATAGATGAAGGCACAATACCGAAGGAGTGAGTAATAGAGGAAATTTAAACCCATGGTAGCAGTGTAGGGAGATACAGGTTAAGTGGAAAGAGATGAGGCACTCTGGGGTAGAATTTATATAGGAGTAATTGAGGGTAGGTGGTTGTTAAGTCCATTTGGATAAGAGGAGAAGTGTGAAAGCAGGACACACGGAAAAGGAAAGAAATGATGACTGCAGCAAGATAGATTAAAATGGAACCATTGGAGAAAGTGGGTGGGATGAGAAACTGATTTTTCTAGGCTGAATATGGAAAAGAAGGTGGTTGAAAGGGGAGAGATGACAATGTAGTAAGAAGCTCTTGAAGTGTGGGTAGTGAGTGGAGATGCTACAGGAAAGGGTAAGAATACAAAAAGAAGGCTCACCATGTAGGCAATTATTAGGCAGAAATTTGTGGGATGGAGCTATATTAGGGATCTTGCTGAAAAGAAAATTTTATATCATAATGTAATTTGTTGTGAAGTGGTTCATAATAATTCATTTTCTTTGTGGAGATGGATGAATTTGGAGGTTACAAAAGAACATAAAACTAAAACATGATTGGAAAAAGTTAGGAGAGTGCTTTTTAAAATTGTTTTCAAGATTTTAAAATTAAAAAATGGGAAACTGAGTTGTGCAATCACACATGGCTTTCTTTCTTCTGTTACTGTTCTCCTTGTTGTTCCCTTACTTTAACAATTATCTCTTTTCTATTTTCTTTTTCACCTCTCTCTGAGTTTTCTCCCATCTACCTATATCTTCCCATCTTTCTGTCTTCTACTCTTTTTTTCTGAAAACGTTGTACATAACTCTAGTGTATCTTCTGCAACATCTGCCATGTGCATTTATAACCACTCCAAATGTTTAAAATTTTGTGTGATATTTTGTATCCCTGTTTAAGGACGACCTGGATGACTGGATAGGAAAACCAGGGATTTCATCTAAGACCCTTTTATATATGGGCAGTCATTGGTAACTAAGATCTGAAATTTAGGCAAGATCCTTTATATTGAGTTTCTGTAGTATTATATTGCGTACACACAGCTTGGCTTATAAAGACCTTTGGGTCAACAGCCCAGCAACCACCTATTAAACTATGATGAAAAATACCATAGACCAATTTTACATACAATTATACCAGTATATTATACAATGAAGTGATACCATTTTGCCCATATATACCTACTTAATAGTTCATCTAAAGTAGTTATCAAAAATGTATCTTCAACTTAGACCTCAGATAGTAAACTAGAGTAAACAAATCCTTCCCTGCACTGTCATTCAGCTTATAGATCTTTCATAATTCATAATGCTTTAAACTTACAAATGCTTAATTTTAATATTTCAAAGTCTAGTGTGATATTAAAATTACTAAAGCTAATATGGTACATTAAACATTCTCACAAATGTCCACCTATTAATATTTGAGTATCACTTAAAATTAAATTAAAGTAATATATAACTTATCTAGATTTCAATGCTTGGGGATTAATTTAAGCTTAATTATTTGCAACCTGTGTACATCCACATTGGAAAACCTGTTATTTTTAGAAGCTGGACAAATCTGATATATAAGTAATAAAGTCACATACCTTATATAGTTAAATAGCTTATTTTATACATCACTAAACATCTTGCTAAAGCTATTCTAAGTGTGAATATTGTTTTCCAATAGCTTCCAGTAGCTAGCCTGCCATGACTTGTTGACACAAAACACCAAGAATGAAGGCAGAGAATAAGAATGTTAATAGTCTGGATTTCTAATGAAATAGTCACCAGTTTTGCCTTTATTTGTTTTCTTTTCATTCTGGTAGCCAGACCAGCACTTAAGACCTCCTTCATGATCATCAGCAGCTCACACTTGAATTTGTCTGAAAATAAATTCTGGATATTAAACATTAAATGTTTGCAAGCAAGAGCAGCAAAAGAAAGATCATCACTCATTCATTTCAACCTTGCCAATTACACTTTACTTTTCAACTCTGATCACCTAACTTTATTTGTTTATTTAATTTATTTAACATTTGTTTACCGGGAAAGTTTGACTTGGAATGAAGACAATTTTCAGTGGTGGCCTGGGGAGAAACTCTCCAGATGCATGTCTTTTTAGCATGGCTCAATATGGCAAAAGCCAATAAATTGATTCAGGCTATAATATGATACTATTCTAATATTGATTAAAAAACAACACTGATTTAATAAAACTTGATGCCTCCAAAACAATCAATTATTTAAAAAGAGAATACACTTATCAAGTACTAAAGTAATGCTTCAGAAACATTAATTAATATAATTCAGAACTTATATTTGCAGTTGGAGGCATATATAAAAGTTAATAATAGAATATACTAGAAGATAACCAAAATTCCTTTTACTGAGTGCCTAATTTTTAGTCTAGGTTTTGCTTGAACAGTGAAGAAAGAATCCATAAACTTGCACACTTCCGTATATTTGGTGGGGGGTAAGCAAAGTCTCACAGCTCAGGGATTTTTTAAGAGTGTAAGGACATTTTAGCAGATTTTTTAATGTTTGCACTGTCTGTAGGAAGATGGAACAGTTTAATATTAACTTCACCTAGAAGTTCACATAATAAAAATGTTAAAAACTTAGTATTTACCATGAATGTCAGTTAAGTCCTTTGTTATAGCTTATTAGTGTTGTACAGGATAGGGAAATTCTCTACCGTGGATATGGTTGGGGGGGGGGGGATTCTGTCAGCTTAACTGTTTTATGTTTACAGCGCTGCAGCTCAAGCTATCCTTCCCCACTGTCTGAAGGTGGGCATGACAGCTTGCTAATAACTTCAACTAGAAGCTCACAGGGTGGGAAAATGAGTTACTTTATATTTACAATTATTAATTCTTATGCATTATTATGATTCAGTATTATGTGGGGCAGCCACGGTGGTGCAGCAGTTAGCATTGCCGCCTCACAGCAAGAGGTTCTCCGGTTCAATCCTCAGCTGGGGTGCCTTCTGTGCGGAGTCTGCATGTCCTCCCTGTGGTCGCGTGGGTTTCCTCCAGATGCTCCGGTTTCCTCCCACATCCCAAAGACATGCTGTAGGTGTAACGGATACTCTAAATTGGCCCTAGGTGTGAGTGTGTGTGTGTGTGTGCCTTTTGTGGAAGGTTGGGAGCTGGGCTGGCAACTCAACACCGTAAAACTCCACTGCCAATCATGAGCAGACAAGTGATCCATTCTGGCAACCCCTAACAGGGAAAAGCCGAAAGAAGAAGAAAGATTATGATTCACTATTAATTACTGTGAATATCTGTTAAAATTGTTTTAACACTGTGTGACTGATCCTTTCAATGTGGAACTTCAAGGAGCACAGACATTTTAAGACTCAAAATGAGGATATTCCTTATAATGAAGTACACTTGAGAAGTATTGATTAATAAATCACGTGAAATGTAATTGCTCAGTGGAAAAAGTGCATAGGTTATGAGAAGCCAGTCTTAACTATAGTTGCTGCTTTTGGTTTCTGTCTTTAAGTAATAAACCTAAAATAAGGCACACATGGAGCTCAGCAAAACAGACAACTGTTTTAATGAACAAGCACAAAAACAATCTACAGCAAGCTAAATTACAGCAGCACAGCACAGCAAACGAAACTACAGAGCACAAGCAACAGCACAATAACGCTGTAAAGTTAATCCACATACGTTTTCGTCACAGATACCTAACCTCTCTTCCTTTGATGAATAAATAAACTAATCTAATTCAAATGAACCAATGAGTGAACAAATTCAATTACACATGCAAAATGCATTGAAACACATGAACCTTAAAGGTGAATGAATCTAAAAGTTAAAATCAAAAGTATAATGAAATAACACCATCTTGTGGAAATTAAATTAAATGCATGTTCTTCTTGTTAAAAAATAAATACATATACTATTATTAAAATAAACCATAAAATGCTTGCATATATAATATTATTTAAAAATATAAATATAAATATTATTATAATAACATACTATCATTTAGCAGATCTCAATTTCAGCACAGGTTTCAAAGATAACATTTCATTTAAACAAGGGGCAGAACTTGCATCAAGAATAACTTGCCAATATAACTCCCTATTTTCCAACTGAGTCTCCCAAGGCCCTCCCCTGGGGTCTTGTGGGACTACTTCTATGACAAAAAAACTGAAATTTAGCTTTGCCACAGTTATTTTGATGTTTAAACAGAGCATTATTATCTTTTATTTTCCTTATCTCATATAAATGCTTGTAAATTCTCTGCCTCAATTTCCTCTTGGTCTTGCCAACGTAAAAAGAGTCATAGATTTCACATGTAACAATATAAGTCACACCTGTGGTATTACAGTTGGCAAAACCTTGAGAAGTAATATACTTGTTCCTCTTTTTCAAAAAAATAGAATCACCTTCCTTGATGTTAATGCAATATGGGCAATGCCCACATTTTCGTGTCCCTTTTTTGTTGTTATTACTAGTGGGGTTAAAGAAGTTTGTCCCGTCCAATATATTCTTGATGTTACGTCCCTTCCTATATACACATTTAAATGGATTTTCAAAGATATGATTTAAGTCAGACAAACTAGCAATTTTTTTCCATTCTTTACTAAGAATACTTTTCACCAGATTACTCTCACCGTCAAAGGTGGTAAACATGGCAGAATGAAAACCTTTTTCTAAAGTTGTAACTTTAGCAGTGTTTGCCTCAATATTTTGTACTTCCAATGTAGGTAGCGGTACATCCAAAATTGGAGCAAATCTTCCTATTCTTCCTTCCTTAACCTCTACAATAACTGACGTTAGGAGATCTATTGAGTACCCCCTTGCTCCAAACATACTTTTAATAGATTCACATTCAGTATTAAAATCCTGGTCATCTGATGTCATCCTACTAGCTCTCACCAGCTAGCCTTTGAATATTGCTTTTTGAAAATGTGGGTGAGAGCTTGTGTAATGCAAGTAAGCATTAGAAAACGTATCTTTTCTAAAAATTCTTGACTTAAAACCTTCCTCCATTCTCTGCATATTTACATCTAAAGAACACAATTCAACTTCATCTACTTTATAAGTGAATTTAAAAAAAAATTGTTGTATTTGAAATATAACCAAAAAATTCCATGAATTTTTCCAGGGTATTGTTCCAAAAAAGACAAACATCATCCAAGAAGCGCCCATAGTAGTTCCAGTATTGTTAGTATTGTTTAAAATTTGAATTGTGAACAAATTTGTCTTCCCAATAGAATAAAATGATGTTAGCATATGTAGGTGCACAATGGGCACCCATAGCTAAGCCTTTAGATTGTCTGAAATATTCCCCTTAGAAGAATATAAAATTATTGTTTAAAATCAATTCCATTAAAACAAGGCATGTATGAAATGCCTTAAAAGCAATATTATTCTTGCTTCCCAAAAACTCTTCAAACCAAACTAAACCTATCTCGTGAGGGATACACGTAAAAAGGTCCACAACATCCAAAGTGATAAAGCTAGAGGTGTCAACCTGATTAAAATTATTAATATGCCTTAAAAAATCCCAAGAATCCTTTAACACATTAGGATGTTCCATCACCTCATTCTTGAGATGTACATCTACATATTTTGCCAGTGCAGCACTAATAGAACCCTCCGCAGATAAAATAGATCTGAGAGGAGGGTCATCAGGATTTTTGTGGACCTTTGGTATACCAAAAATACAAGGCACTTTGGGTTGTTCAACATGTAAATAATTATATGTTTCCAGGTCAATAAGCCCCTCTAAAACTAAATCTTTCAAACAGAGGGAAAGTTTTTTATAAGCAATATGAATTTCATTCATTGACACTCTCTCATAGGTATATTGGTCATTTAACATATCAAACATTTTTGCCTCATAATTAATATGATCCATAAAAACCACCCCACCCCCCTTATCAGGCTTCATGATTCTAAAATGTTTATTTTCTCTACATAAACTGAGTGTGTGCATTTCTTCCGTAGAAAGGTTTGGACTAACCTTGTTGTACTTAAGTTTATCTCTTAGCTCCTTTTCAAACAAAACCTCAAAATTCCTAAGCTGGGGGTGAAGGGGCGGATTAAACGTAGTCTTCTTTGTTAAAACAGCAGTATTTTTTCTTATATCACCATTAAAAAATACCTCTAAATTTTTCTGCCTAATAAAAAGTTTAAAATCCACTAATAAATTCGCTATGTTAGCCTTAACGTTAGGAATAAAAGTAAAACCTTTAGTAAATAAGTTGAAATGACCCTTAGTAATGGGAGTAAGGGTGTAATTAAAAATGTGAAAAACATTGTAACTAAACATGCATTTATTAATCACTATTTCATCTGAAGGAATTACCTCCATGGTGCCTTTCGACCCCTCTGGTTCTGATAACCGTACCTGTAGTCTACTGGGTCCTTGTTCTTGAGTCTCTCTGATCTCCTTGGGGAGGGAAACTCTAAAGGGACATGTATGTCATAACTATTAAACTGAGTTTCAGCTGGTAATTTGTCATATCCCATCTCTCTTTCACCTCTATACTCATGGGGTCTGTTATGAAAATGACCCCATGTATTCTTTGGTTTAGGGTATTGTGTATTATTTTTGTACTCCTTTACGTCCCTTTCCACCTTTCTAAATTTTCTCTCATAAATCCTAGTACATTTTACTTCTACATCTTTCAACATTTCATGTTATTTAACTCTTTCACACTCAATGCCAAACATTAAATCAGTGACAATCTTATTATTAATAATTTCAATCTGAGAAAACATTTTATCCATTTCCAACTCATTGTTTCTAATTATAGCCTTCATAATTTCAAACCCACATTTATCAAATGCACAAATAAGGTCCTTATGAAAATCCGAGTTCTCCACAACATTGTTTGGGTATTTACATACCCGTAGACCTTTAGGAATAATGTTCAATTGCAAACAATGTTTAAGATACATGTCCATTTCCAATGCCTTAAACTTAAAAAGCATATTATCCAAATCCGAAATTAAAGTGGTGTAGCTACCACTACAATTATTGTGTTGAGGTATAGGCATCTGTATTGTTTTGATGTAAAACACCCGCCAAAGTTGCAATACTGCCATTGCTTCCATTCACAGGTTTCAAAACTGAAGTTCCAGATGAACTTGCTGGTAAAGAAATATTAGGAAAACCATCCAAACTTTTATGATGAGGCTGGACACCCTGCCCAAGCTGTGAATCCAATTGGGAAACGGTTCCTTCATTTGAAGCTGAACCGGAGAGTCTCTCCTAGTTGCAGGGAATCGAAGATATCAAAGTTTGTGTTAAGGGTGTAAGCAAGCCCACAAGTTGGGATATCTGACCTACGAGCTTCTGAAGCTCGCCCAGTTCACCTCCATTAACTGCAGTTGCAGTTGTTTCAATGACAGAAGCGTCCGATGCCGAGGATTCCATGACCACACAAAAAACTAATAAACCAATCCAGTGGTCTGACTGCCCAAGATAAAAACTAGTAAACCTAAAATAAGGCACACGCTCAGCAAAACAGACTACTGCTTTAATGAACAAGCACAAAAACAATCCACAGCAAGCTAAATCATAGCAGCACAGCACAGCAAACGAAATTGCAGAACACAAGCAACAGCACAATAATGCTGTAAAGTTAATCCACATACGTTTTCGTCACAGTAACTTCATCAGATACCTAACCTCTCTTCCTTTGATGAATAAATAAACTAATCTAATCCAAATGAAACAATGAGTGAACAAATTCAATTACACATGCAAAATGCATTGAAACACATGAACCTTAAAGGTGAATGAATCTAAAAGTTAAAACCAAAAGAATAATGAAATAACACCATCTTGTGGAAATTAATAATGGGCTATTTGTAATAGATTGTGTACCTAGTTATGGTAGTGCTTTTCTGATTATACAATACATTTTTGACTTCAGTTACACACTGTGTTTTTTTTTTGTAAAAAGATTTTACACGTGTAAAGTGTCAATTCTTAGCTGATATATACTTCAACTTACTGATTTTACTTAAATGGCCATTTTAGCCTGACAAGGTGGAAATGGTGTATTTTTGCACAGTATAAAATAGGGCCGTGTTCCACACTGATCTCTTAACAGGTTGAGACCCATGATTCAACAATGTACATACCTATGCAGATTATGTATATGCTCTGTTCCTAAATGTTTATGTAAGTTATTGTTATTATTTTCTTATGTATGTATGTACACTTACCTATATATATTGTATTCATTCTGATATCATGTAACTGTATTTCATGTATATGTCAAAACTGTTGTTAAATGTGAAGATTTTCTCCCTCGGCCTCTGCAAAAAAGGGTTTTATCCAAGTCAGACTCTTCTCATAAACGAAGATAAATAAAAAAATAAATAAAAATTAGCAACTTATCTCTGAGATATATGCAAAAAAAAATAAAAAAATAAATAAAAATTAGCAACTTATCTCTGAGATATATATATGCAAAACAATCATTATTATTCATAACTGTGGATGTTCTTCTAATATTTATTAACTATGGCACCATTTATTTTATCTAACAAGGCATTTAATTCACATTTTAAAAGTTATGCTCAGATGTCATCATGGTCTTTTAGTTTTGTGTTACTCTTATTTCCATATATTAAATAGAAATAACTTTAGTCCTTTGTTTTGTTATCACTTTTTCCTACTTTATTTTTTTCTCATTTTTGAAACATTTTACCAAGATGTTCAGGTAATATTCTATGTATTGTATGCTTTATTTCTTTCTGGTATCTTTGCATTTCTATTTGAAATTTTACTCATGTTGACAAAACAGTTTATTTTCCTGCAAAAAATATTTGCTTTTCCTTTTGCACTCTACTGTCCTTTCTCTGGGCAAGACCATCCAGAGCATGTAAGAAATGAGACATTACATTGTCACATTTTATTATACTTAGTGTTAACACCTGTCCCTCTTTCCATATGACAGCCTGATATGGGTGGCTGCATTCTGAAAATAAATAAATAAATGCGTACATACATATGGTAAATATCCTGAGATTTTAATGTAAAAAAATCCTAAATTTTCTTTGGTCACCTAAAACATTAATTTTATACTTGAACACTTTATTAAAGTATGAAACAGAAAAAAAAATCAAATTCTTTAAAAGTTAGCCTTTATTCTGGCAATAAAGTAAATTCCACTCCCCTGCACTGATTACAGGTATGGCTCTTTCTGCAAAAATTATGTTTCTATAAAAGAATTTTCACCTTGGACACCTACAATGGTTGAAACTATAGTTACTTTGACTGCTACAACACTTTCTAAAGGATTATTCAATTACCTTGTTGTGCATAGAGCTTAATATTCAGAAAAAGATAAATCAGTTAAGAATTAGGGTGGTTAGAGACTTGACCTTAACAAATGTTACACATCCATGTTTAAGTTGTCAAGGTCAGATCTCAAGCTAGACAATCAAATTTGCCAGTACTAACCAGCAAATGAGAGTAGAATAAAAGATCTGCTTCTGCCTGTTGACCGTACTGATAAGGTGTCCTTTCCTATAACAAACTTTGAAAATAGCCAGCTTAATAGGATGTATGCTCAACTGAATCTTCTCTGAAAGATACTAACTCTGAAACTCAAATGTAGGTCGCATTTCAGTAATTTCAGTCTTCTGTGATTTGCCTGAAAAGCATGGACTCTAAGAGGAACAATCCAAAAACAAGGCAACATTTTGAGCATTCTGTGAAAATACAGGCTGTTTAGAGGCATGGCAAGGTGCGTGTAAATGTACGAGACTGTATGTGTTATACAAAGGTGCGTGTAAATGTAAGAGACTGTATGTGTTATACAAAGGTGCGTGTAAATGTAAGAGACTGTATGTGTTATACAAAGGTGCATGTAAATGTAAGAGACTGTATGTGTTATACAAAGGTGCGTGTAAATGTAAGAGACTGTATGTGTTATACAAAGGTGCGTGTAAATGTAAGAGACTGTATGTGTTATACAAAGGTGCGTGTAAATGTAAGAGACTGTATGTGTTATACAAAGGTGCGTGTAAATGTAAGAGACTGTATGTGTTATACAAAGGTGCGTGTAAATGTAAGAGACTGTATGTGTTATACAAAGGTGAGTGTAAATGTAAGAGACTGTATGTGTTATACAAAGGTGCGTGTAAATGTAAGAGACTGTATGTGTTATACAAAGGTGCGTGTAAATGTAAGAGACTGTATGTGTTATACAAAGGTGCGTGTAAATGTAAGAGACTGTATGTGTTATACAAAGGTGCGTGTAAATGTAAGAGACTGTATGTGTTATACAAAGGTGCGTGTAAATGTAAGAGACTGTATGTGTTATACAAAGGTGCGTGTAAATGTAAGAGACTGTATGTGTTATACAAAGGTGCGTGTAAATGTAAGAGACTGTATGTGTTATACAAAGGTGCGTGTAAATGTAAGAGACTGTATGTGTTATACAAAGGTGCGTGTAAATGTAAGAGACTGTATGTGTTATACAAAGGTGCGTGTAAATGTAAGAGACTGTATGTGTTATACAAAGGTGCGTGTAAATGTAAGAGACTGTATGTGTTATACAAAGGTGCGTGTAAATGTAAGAGACTGTATGTGTTATACAAAGGTGCGTGTAAATGTAAGAGACTGTATGTGTTATACAAAGGTGCGTGTAAATGTAAGAGACTGTATGTGATATACAAAGGTGCGTGTAAATGTAAGAGACTATATGTGTTATACAAAGGTGCGTGTAAATGTAAGAGACTCTATGTGTTATACAAAGTTGCGTGTAAATGTAAGAGACTATGTGTTATACAAAGGTGCGTGTAAATGTAAGAGACTCTATGTGTTATACAAAGGTGCGTGTAAATGTAAGAGACTCTATGTGTTATACAAAGGTGCGTGTAAATGTAAGAGACTCTATGTGTTATACAAAGGTGCGTGTAAATGTAAGAGACTCTATGTGTTATACAAAGGTGCGTGTAAATGTAAGAGACTGTATGTGTTATACAAAGGTGCGTGTAAATGTAAGAGACTGTATGTGTTATACAAAGGTGCGTGTAAATGTAAGAGACTGTATGTGTTATACAAAGGTGCGTGTAAATGTAAGAGACTGTATGTGTTATACAAAGGTGCGTGTAAATGTAAGAGACTGCATGTGTTATACAAAGGTGCATGTAAATGTAAGAGACTGCATGTGTTATACAAAGGTGCGTGTAAATGTAAGAGACTGTATGTGTTATACAAAGGTGCGTGTAAATGTAAGAGACTGTATGTGTTATACAAAGGTGCGTGTAAATGTAAGAGACTGTATGTGTTATACAAAGGTGCGTGTAAATGTAAGAGACTGTATGTGTTATACAAAGGTGTGTGTAAATGTAAGAGACTGTATGTGTTATACAAAGGTGCATGTAAATGTAAGAGACTGCATGTGTTATGCAAAGGTGCGTGTAAATGTAAGAGACTGTATGTGTTATACAAAGGTGCATGTAAATGTAAGAGACTGTATGTGTTATACAAAGGTGCGTGTAAATGTAAGAGACTGTATGTGTTATACAAAGGTGCGTGTAAATGTAAGAGACTGTATGTGTTACACAAAGGTGCGTGTAAATGTAAGAGACTGTATGTGTTACACAAAGGTGCGTGTAAATGTAAGAGACTGTATGTGTTACACAAAGGTGCATGTAAATGTAAGAGACTGTATGTGTTATACAAAGGTGCGTGTAAATGTAAGAGACTGTATGTGTTATACAAAGGTGCGTGTAAATGTAAGAGACTGTATGTGTTATACAAAGGTGCGTGTAAATGTAAGAGACTGTATGTGTTATACAGAGGTGCATGTAAATGTAAGAGACTGTATGTGTTACACAAAGGTGCGTGTAAATGTAAGAGACTGTATGTGTTACACAAAGGTGCGTGTAAATGTAAGAGACTGTATGTGTTATACAAAGGTGCGTGTAAATGTAAGAGACTGTATGTGTTACACAAAGGTGCGTGTAAATGTAAGAGACTGTATGTGTTACACAAAGGTGCGTGTAAATGTAAGAGACTGTATGTGTTACACAAAGGTGCGTGTAAATGTAAGAGACTGTATGTGTTACACAAAGGTGCGTGTAAATGTAAGAGACTGTATGTGTTATACAAAGATGCGTGTAAATGTAAGAGACTGTATGTGTTATACAAAGGTGCGTGTAAATGTAAGAGACTGTATGTGTTACACAAAGGTGCGTGTAAATGTAAGAGACTGTATGTGTTACACGCTGCTTTTCTGAGAGAGCTTACTAAGTGGCTAAGTGCTCTATTGCTTTCAAAGCAGGCAAAACATTTAGCTTTTTTTATATACTGTAACTAGTAGTACACGGAGCAGATAAAGCTTGATTCACTACAAAGAATTACGATTGCCAGTTATGTGTTCTGAACATGGTCACCAAGATTCAGTTCTTGAATTTCGCTCTTAAGGTGAATTTTTTTTGCATGCATGTTTCAAACACATAAAAAATAATAGGTTATGATCTGTGACCCAGTCATAATCCTCTATGTTATCAACACTTGGAGATTAGATTCTCTTAATGTGTATCTGCTATACCTCTAGCTAGCATCATGTGTTTATATCTATATCAACAACTATTTCTATATCATCAAT
>NC_056734.1:85657929-85682929 GCF_019279795.1 Protopterus annectens | reverse complement strand
TGTGGAACACATACTAATGGCTTACTAACAACTTCAACTAGGAAGGTCATAGGATGGTTAAAATATGCTAGTTTAACTCATAAAGACAATCCTTTAATGAATTAATATGATTAATTTCTATCTACCATGAATTTCACTTAAAAAATTCCTAACACTGAATGTGTGACAGGCTCTTTCAATGTGGAACTTTGAGGAACTTCGAGGAACATGAACTTTTTAAGACCCCAAATGAGGTACGTTCCTCGTAATGAGGTACACTTGAGAGGTATGTGTGTGTGTGTGTGTGTGTGTGTGTGTGTGTGTGTGTGTGTGTGTGTGTGTGTGTGTGTGTATGTGTGTGTGTGTGTGTGTGTGTGTGTGTGTGTGTGTGTGTGTGCAGTTTACAGTATAATGTTCACAGGTAAGTACTAGGCTATCTGCTGTTCTTGGTCATTTTAAGCTTAGCCAATTTCCCTTTCAAAGGTGAGAATCAAACCCTGCGCTTTGTGAATTGGAGGTAAACACTTTATACCAACCCTTTCAGGACTGAATGCCAGACCTGTGCTACTTTCAACAGAAGGGAAAAGTAGAGTAAATAGATAATGAAATGAATGCCCTACCAAACAGCACTAAAACCTTTTTAATTGCAGAAGTCATCGATAATAATGTAATGAAGGCAAGAATGGCTCCTATACAAATATCATCCCTTCTTTACATTTTATTATTGGCTTAATCACAGATCCATAAAAACAGCAAAACTGGAAATTTCATCAGACTTTTATAGCAATATTTTTTCTAGTATCTGTTAAAAAGTCTTACAAAGAGAGACATTTCAAGTTCCTGGCTGTATAACAATTTTACCACTGATGTTAATTTAACCGTTTTGTCTACTGCAAAAGGAAAGAATTAAGTTTCTAAAAACAAAGTAAAACTGCAACAATTTTCTTCATATCACTGATGACCACTAAATGGCACACTTCATTATGGTTTAGTCCCATGTTGAAATGGCAGGACTCGCAATGCTGAGCCTGGAAAGTGAGGAAAAAACAGTCCAAAAATATAGAAGACGAGCAAATGCGGAACCACCTTTTTCTCCTTTAAACGTCTTACTTATGCATACTAACTCAGGGATCACTATATCTTGGAAAATAGGGAATATTCTAAGAAATGAAAAACTTTAATTCTGTTTACTAAGAAATAAATACAAGCAAGTAAATATATGATGATATATTACTATTAGATTTTAGAGGCATAGTATCAGCCTAATGAACTCCATTCATGTAAATATTTCACTGTACTCTTCCCAGATAGTCATGCATAAAAAATGTAAGGAGGTAACCAAAGCATTCCTAGTGATCTAAATAAAATAAAGAAAACTGCCCCTGTCACTAGTCAGGTACCACAAAAATGTAATTCTGCATAAGAGTCTCAAATCTCTCTCTCTCGCTCTCTCTCTTTCTCTCTCTCTGTCTGTCTGTCTGTCTCTCTCTCTCTCTATATATATATATATATAAAACGAATCACACTCCATTAATACTTTTAAAGAAAAAGCACCATAAATGCAGTTTTCATGCCTGAAACAATCACATTTCAGACCTTGTAAGGTAAGGCACTGACAGACTGACAGGAGTTCTCTGTAACAGTAATAGTTAAAAATTATCTCTTTCCCCAGCAATAAAAAGCATGACAATTTTGCAGTTACTTCATCACATATTTCTGCTTAGCAGAGGGAATGTAGACAATAAATTGTGCATCTCAAATTTCACTGTTCACAGTCAGGATTTGCGTGAACTCCACTTACAAGCTACGTAAGATACATGAGCTGTCATTCTTCTAATCAACTTATGAGCATCAGATTAATCAGCAGATCAGTACCAAGGCACAGACGAGAAGAGTCATCCAGATGGTAATTTTCTGGAGTTTTCCCAAAGCTCATCATCTATTAACAAAAGCAGTGTTCCATATTGCAGTCATGTACACAGGTTAAACCAGACTGGTTACTCTATTGTCTCTCAGAACCACAGAAAATGCATGCAAAGAAGGCATTCGTGCATGCGAGTGTGTGTGTGTGTGTGTGTGTGTGTGTGTGTGTGTGTGTGTGTGTGTGTGTGTGTGTGTGTGTGCATCTGTGCGTGTGTGTGTATGTCTGTGGGCGTGTGTGCGTGTGTGCGTGTGTGTGTGTGTGTGTGTGTGTGTGTGTGTGTGTGTGTGTGTGTGTGTGTGTGTGTGTGTGTATGAGTCTGTGGGCATGTGTGTGTGTGTGTGTGTGTGTGTGTGTGTGTGTGTGTGTGTGTGTGTGTGTGTGTGTGTATGAGTCTGTGGGCATGTGTGTGTGTGTGTGTGTGTGTGTGTGTGTGTGTGTGTGTGTGTGTGTGTGTGTGTCTGTGCGTGTGTGTGTGTCTGTGTGTGTGCGTGTGTGTGTGTGTGTGTGTGTGTGTGTGTGTGTGTGTGTGTGTGTGTGTGTGTGTGTGTGTGTGTGTGTGTGTGTGTGTGTGTATGTGTGTGTGCGTGTGTTTGTGTGTAGCTAGACAAGCAGACAGATAGAGAGATATGAATTCTGCAAGTGGATAGGTTAATAAAAGTAGTAGTATTTTCCATGTTTCTGTTTGTTTGCCATATATGCATATAGACACAACTAATTTCTGATACACGTGGACATTAGCCATTCAGTTTTACAATAGATACTAAACAAGACAACTGAACGTTTTATTTTGGTTTCATTTACATGTGATTTTACTTATAAAACTAAACAAATTTTACAATGCTTGCAACTAGGATTGTGTTGATCTGATTTGCTTTCATTTATATAAATATATGATTGTGTATGTCATAAGTGATGGTTTAATAAAGATGTTTCTTGTTTAAAAAAAGGCAGGAATCGAATAAGTTATGTAATGCTGCTTAGGTTATATGATATATAGCAATATATGTGAAGTAAATTGTTTGTAAATGTGAACTTATTAATGCAGTTTGATTACTTTTATATACATGCAATTTTGCCAATGTCACAAGTGGTAATTCAGTAAAGGTGATTAAAAAAAAAATCCAAATGAAATCATGGGCAAGCTGAGCACTTGTGTAGTTTTTGTTCACAGAGGTGTAATTATCAGTTTTAATCATTAAAAGTGTTGAGAAAGGATGTATAGGAAAGCAGGAGGGTGTGATACAAGCAGAGGAACATATGTAAGCGGAACAGGAAAGGTAAAGGAAGTGGGAAGGGTGAATGTTGGCGGTATCATCTTAAGGGTAAGAAAATCAGGTTAGACATACATTTACAGAGGAAAATAAACACACGTGAATGCAATCAATCTGGTTAAAAATGGAAGAGGAGAACAACCCTCACTTCCTCCTTTATTATAACGCACATGGTCATGTGACCTCTCTTGACCTCTCCACACCAACTACATCAGTGTAAGAGCACACATACAATCATTCACTCTCTTTATTATTATCACCCAACATCCCCACTTGCTCTTACTCTGTATATAAATACATTTTAAGAGCATATTTTTGGATAACTTTTCCTTCACATTCCAAATACGTAATACATGAACTTTTCAATCTTCGATTTCGTAGCAGGTTTAGTAAAGATATCTGCAGCCATGTCCATTGTCGGGCAATATTCAATGCTTATTTTGTCATCATTAAGTGCTGACCTGACAAAATAATACTTAATGTCAACATGTTTGCATCTCTGTCGGCTTACTGGATTCTACGACAAAGCGATTGCTCCTTGATTGTCCTCAGATATTGTTACTGGCACACACTTGCACTCTCCATCCATTCCACTCAACAGCAGCACAAGGTACAAACTCTCCTGTGTTGTTACTGCTAATGCCATGTCCTCTGCCTCACATGTAGATAAAGCCACCGTTTGTTGTTTCTTTAATTTCCATGAAATAATAGGCCCATCTGTATTGAGGCTAAAGCAATAACCTGTTGCACTACATCTATCATTTTGATCTGTTGCCCAATTTGCATCACTGTATGCTACAAGCTGAAGTTTTCCTTCACTTTTCTTGTAACACAGCTCTCTATCCAATGTAACTTTCAAGTATCTTAACACATGTTTGGCTAGTGTTAAATGAGATTCACTCGGTTGTGACAAATATTGTGAAAGTTTACTTACGATCCAGCTAAGATCAGGTCTCCTGCTTGTCATAACATATATCAAACTACCCACAAGCTCACGATATTTTCTTGGATCTGTAGATTCACTGTCACATTCAAAGTTTAGTTTTTTGTTTGGAAGGGGTACTTCTTACTTTACAATTAGACATACCAAATTTCTCAAGAATCGTGATGTACCTCTTTTGGTTCATCTTTACTTCACCTCTATTCTGGGTAAAATCAATGCCTAGAAAATGTCTTAGCTTTCCCAAATCTTTCATTTTAAATTTAGCCTCGAGCATTTCCTTTATATCATTTAGTGATTCATTGTCACTAGCTGCTATAATGAGATTGTCAACTCATATAATTAGGACTGTTTTCTCATTTCAGCTCGTCTAGTGTATACACAATGGTCTGCGGGGTTTTGAATAAAATTATTTTTACAAAGATAATCGTGCAACATTTTGTTCCAGTCACACCCTGATTGTTTCAATCCATATAATGACTTATTCAGTTTACAAACCGATTTTTCATCATTATTTGATTTCCTTTCAAAACCTTCAGGTTGCTCCATATACACCTCACAGTGAATAGAAGCAAGTTGTACATCCATCTGGTGCAATTCTAAATCATACTGAGCTGCCATCTGCATTATACTGCATACAGATGTCATATTTGCAGTTGGTGTAAATGTTTTGTCATAATCTATACCAGCGACTTGACTGTAGCCTTTAGCTACATATCTAGCTTTGTAAGTCTCTGTATTATCTGCATTGTCTTTTACAGTGAAAACCCACCTACCCCCAATGCATTTTTATCTTCCAGCAGTGTGCTGAGTGTAAATGTGTTGTTTTCCTTTAAAGATTTAAGTTCCTCCTTCATGGCTTTGACCAACTTTTCCGAGTTAGATGAAGTCATGGCTTCTTTAAAGCTCTGCGGTGTGTTGCATATTAATCGGTAACAATAGTTAACATTAACTGTCACATAATCATCGTTTTCAACTTTACACTCATAGTCTTGCAAGTATGCAGATGGTTTTCTCTCTCTTTTGGAGTAGTGTGTATCCTGCCTTTCCTCTTTTTGCCTTACTATTGTGTCTTGACTGTCAGCTTTTGATTCTGACTTAACATGCACACTTCTTCTGGTATTAAGATCTTCATCTATCACTTCTGGGTCTGTCTGAATCTGGCATTCAGCTACATTCTTAGTAAAGAACTTGACTAACCTATATCTAAGGACCCTTCCTGTGTCAGGATAGTAGACCAGATATGATGGGCTGTTTTTATCATATCCGATAAAGATCCCCTTATCACATCTTGGGTCTAACTTCTTTTTATCTTGTCTGTATGCATAGCACACTGATCCAAATTCTCTCATCCTTGAAAGATCAGGTTTCTTTCCTGTTAGCATGAAGAATGGGGTCTGCCCCACATGCCTGTTATAACATCTGTTGCGAATAAAAGCAGCAGTCATTACTGCATATATCCACAACTCTTTATGTAAGTCACTATTAACATATACCTTGCCATTTTGAACTGTGTTCTCCAATTTCTCTCTGCCATCCCATTCTGATGGGGTGAGTAAGGTATGGACGTTTCATGTCTTATAACATTTTTACTCAATAGTGACTGAAAGTCTCTCGACATGAACTCAGTGCCATTATCTGATCTGATACACTTTACCTTCCCAAAAGGAGCTGAATCTGCAATAAACCTTTCAGTCGCCTTGACTGTATCACTCTTGGCTTATAGAAAGTAGACAAATATTACACCTGAGTAATTATCAGTAAATGCTAAAGTGTACTTAAAGCCATCTTTTGTTACTGAATCAGTTGGGCCTGCCAAATCAGTATGGACTAGTTCAAACACAACTTTTGCTCTTGCATCTGGTTCTCTGCTTCTGCTCTGTACAAATTTCTTTTGCATACAGGTTTCACAATCTAGGTTAGGTCTTTCAACTTTACCTTTAATTTTCATTCCTTTTATCACTTTTCTAATTTTGACACATCTTCGAAATTACAGTGACCAAGCATTTTATGCCATGCTTGAATATCATAACAGCTCTGAGATGCATCATAATGTATCTCACTATCGTTTTCTTTATCATATGTGTCTAAATAATAGAGTCCATCACACTCAATTATGTCAAACCTGGTGCCGTTTTTATAGATGAGCTGGTCCCGGCCCTTGTTTAAAGTTGATCGAGGCCCCCTTGGATTTTGCTGCCTTTACAGAAAAAAATGCTTTGTGGATACATCGGGATATACAGCGCCCGAGTCATCATCACCTTTACTTTGCACCCCTCTGTGTTTAGCAGCCATACCTCTGCATTACCTCTCTTCTGTGCGGCCCCACAGGTTCTTGTTCCATCAGCTAATTCCACAATGTGTTCCTCCAGTTGGAAAGTCGCATCAAAGCATTTAAACTTTTTCAGGTCGTTAATTATGTGTGACGTGGCACCAGTTTCCACCATTATTCCGTTCTGTTTTAATTCACAAATTTGATGCTCATTTATTCTGAAGACAAATGTGTGATCGTCCGCATCAGTTACTTGTTTCAAATTGTCTTTCTTCTTTCATCTACAGTCACTGTCCCTGTGGCTAGAGATTTTACACAAACTACACCACTGTCTTTGGTCTTTATATTTTCTCTGGCATCCTCGTGCCTTATGTCCCTTTTGGCCACAGCTATAGCATATAATCTCTGCTTTTACTCTTTCCCCAAGGCCACTTGCTTTCATCACATTATCATTACTTACGTTGGCATTAAATTTCTTGGTATGTTCAGAGCTTCTCAACCTTGTTTTGAACTCATCAAAGCTCAGCTTATCATCATCTTGCATGATGTGTACTGCAAATGGTTTAAAAGTTTCAGGCAACCCTTTCAGAATCATTGCAATTAGTAATCCATCACTGAGTTTCTCCCCAGCATTTCTAAGTGCCGCAATGGCCATCTCAGCCCTAATAATATAGTCTGTGACAGTTTCACTGGTGGCCTTCTGGAGGCTTGTTAATTCAGTGTGTAGGCTAATTACCAGTGGCTTCCCTTTTCCGGCATAATGGTCTCTCAGGATCTGAAGTGCTTCTCTACCGTCATCTGCGGCCTCTCTCATGATGAGGGACAAACTTTTTTTGTCTAAGAACTGTATTAGTTCTGCATATGCCTCTTCATTTTTCTCAGCATCGTCTTCGCCTTCCTCCTCATTCTTGTCGTCTTCAGAGTCCTGCTGCACATTTCACAAAATGGCATCTTTCAGCCTTAGCAAACGCAGGTGCCCCAGAAACTCTGTCTCCCACAACTCGTAATTCTTCTCATCTCTGTCGAAACATAGTCTGTGCCATCAGCTTCCTACTTCCCTCCTGGGCCCATAACCTGTTGGCGGTATCATTTTAAGGGCAAGAAAGTTGGGTTAGACATACATTACAGTTTAAAATAAGCACACGTGAAGTCAATCAATCTGGTTAAAAAATGGAAGAGGGGAACAACCCTCACTTCCACCTTTATTATAAAGCACATGGTCATGTGAACTGTCTTGACCTCTCCACACCAACGACGTCAGTGTAAGAGCACACATACGATCATTCACTTTCTTTATTATTATCAGCCAACAGTGAAAAAGGAAAAACGGGAATGATTTAAGGGAAAGACAATGAACAGAAACATATATATGGTGGGACAAAGGGGGCAACTGTCCTGGGTGCAAGGTATCAGGGGTACATTAGAAGGGAAGGAGTTCACCAGCTCAGAGGACTGACATTTTTTTTAATCTCTTTTGCAAAGTGTGAAGTCCTATGGCATTAAGACCTGGTGCACATATCCTCAATGAGTAAAAATAGTGATTTAGGATTGTTCATTATTTGCTGTCTCATTAGCATAAAAACATGCTAGAAGCTTCAAAATGTCATGATATAAATGTCTGCAGCTGGATCATGCAAAAGAAGATTGGCATGCAGTAACTCCTTAACCTTGTGAAAAGGATGCAGATCACTGCTGTTACTGAAGCCTATTTGTTTGAAAGGTTAAAGTTCATCACAAAACTTGATACTTGGCACTACCTGCTACAATGGCAATATAAGCCTGATGATTTCCCTAAAAGTATGGTGAAATTACCTTTATATTGTACCTTGCAGGTATATCCATGCAGACAATGTTTTAGGTTGTACTGGCACAGCAGGGTGCTTGTTTCTGTGCAGTAAGACAATAAATTGCAATACATGTAGTATTGTACGTGTATGCATATACGATCCAACCATAGCTGCATCAGAGGCACACAGATCTACCATGTTTATTATTATGAATTGCCAATATGTATTGCAGATGACAGGCTATGCACACTGTACTGTTCACTGCTCTTTTTGGATAGAAGGGGAAGTAGCCTTTGATACTTGCTGGCATATATCTCAGAGAAATGCAACAGTCTCTAGTTGTGAGTGTTTACAAATGTGTTTTGCAAGTCTGATGCTTGGTGGAGCAGAATTTTATACAGTCCTGTTCAACAAAGTGTAAACAGTGTGTACCCAGTTGCAGAAAACATGTAGGCCCATCACATATTTATGTTCAGGTAGTTACATAACACACAGTCAAGTAGGAATATGTCCGCTCCTGTTACTTGGAAATCATCTGCTGTCTCCGTGTTGTTTTTGTAGACTTGACAGGATCCAATCAGTATGTCATTGTCTAGTACCTTTCTATATGTGCTATAAGAAGACTTTGGTGAGTAAATGTAGGCTCCCAACCACATGGTCTACGTATGGTCACCCAGTGCCTGGTATAACACAGATGTTACTCAGCAGTGGAATACAGTCACATGCCCTAACCTGTGGTCACCATGTGGAGTCCACATTTAAAGTATATGTCCTGTTTCTTTTTTTTTTTCTTGGGTAGTGGCATTTTAGAGAAAATGTAATATACAACCCCCATCTGTGGTTGTCCAATATATGTATGATATTGCCCAGAAAGATAGACCAAGGTCACATATTTCACACTGTTCAGACACCTTACAGTTTATTATAGCAGTGTAGGCACATGTTAGATTGGCATGTAAATGTTCTCACATACTTTTTCTTTTCCATTCTAGAATAGGGTATCAGAACACAGGAACGCAGTGAGCAATATAAATGCAAATTCTCCTGTGAAGAGAGTATGATCTTTTCTTGGGCTATCCATTTCCAAAGATAAGCCAGGAGAAATCAGATCAACCCTTTGGAATCATGTTTGCTGAGATGTGATCAATGAAATCAATTCTGTTAGCGGCCAGAACAGAACATACATCTAAATGAGACATCAGGCCACCAATATGATAAGTACAGCTAAAAGTCAGAACTTACGTTTGGCACAGAGGTATGGGGAAAGAAGACATGGCGTGCTGACCAAGCCTCCTTTAACAGAGATGGAGGAGTTCCTGGTCTGTCTGCATGGCAGTCCAGACACCTCTTCATTTCACTGTGGAGTTCTAGATCTTGGTGTATAGCTTGCCCAGACAACCAGAATAACAGTTAGAGATGTCCCTTGTGGGTATATATTCATATGGACAAGTATCTGACATAGTGCTAAGCAAAACCACATTTGTTCACATAACATCAGAGCTGCAGAGGCCATCAGCACAGGGGATGCTGTCTATTAATCTGCCATACCACTACATCAGGTGGTGGTGTTGAGTATACCTTAGGGTGGGTAATTCGTTTTGGTATTTTTAAAGATGAGATGTGATCAGAGTCCTCCAGCATGAATATGCCAATGCTTGATGTCTTGCATGTGTCCCACTCTTATCTTGATGGCAGCCAAATTCAGCATAGCTATAGGTTAGGATAGCATCATTTGGCATGGGAAATATGGTATCCAAATTACCATCTCTTTCTGCAGGCAAAACTTCTGTGCCAGTGAAACCTGTCACACTGACAGAATGACACATAAAGGCAAGATGTTGCAGAATTATCTCCTTAGGAAGGGAAGTCTACCCCTGCTATGCATTTTTCCTCAGTTGCTGCAAGCAGAATTGTGTAACAGGAAGACATTAGTGTATGTCAGGCCAGTGTCCATGGATGCCACGGGTATCACCCATCACCTCAGCTTGCTGTTAAAATACTCAACACTGTGTATGTTCAGTACATTAATACAGGGACAGGCTGGTATCACCATAGTCCTTTCTAAGTTGGTAGGGGTGGAATAAAGTGTGAGTGATGACCTCTAGGACAGCATGGGTCATGTGCAACATCATAATCTGTTGCCACAGGGATTTTGCTAGAAACAGTCTATGGACTGCCATAATTCTTTGCTGATTCATTTCCCATGGCTAGTGGCAGGGTCTGTCATGGAAGGAGGAGGCCATTGTGAGGCACACATAGTGCCACCACTTGCACTCCACCACCCATTGTTGATGGAATATTCATTTAAAGATGGATGTCCATATGGGCAAGGTGATATGTCAAGTTAATTTATGACATGGGCCGCCATTTATGTTCATGGAACACTCCATCTTTTTGACTTGGTCTGGATCATACCTATGACCTCCCCAGGAAGAGGTATTCTTTCAGCAGGGATGTTTACTGTCTGAGCACACATCTCATGTGGGTGTCCTAGATGTGTCTCTCAGATCCTACCACAGTGCTGCAATGTCTGTTGACGCTCTGCCACAGCAAACATCCATTCAGACTAGCACAAAGCCTACTAACATACCACACACATGCATACAGACACAGAAGAATGCTGACGGTGCCCACCCCCCTCTCTGCCCCCCTTAAACAGTGTACCACAGTCTCCCCACACAGCCTGACAGGTCTGACAGTCACAACAAATTTTGTTCAAACTTACCAACACACACAACATGTCACTGGCCCTACTAACCTGCGCATATGATAAGTGTGCCATTCTCCCTGTGCTCTGTTACTTGGGTAGCCTATGTTTGCTATATAGGGCAGCCAGTCTATGCATGGAATAGCACAGTTTAGGTGAAGGCTGCGTACATCACTTGTTTTATTTATGTATTATGATTTAGTTCACAAACAATGTTTCATGTTTATTTAATTTATGGTTTATTCTCGCCCATAATCATGAACCATATTCTCTCTCTCTTAACCAATCCCATAATATACTGCATCTGTAAAATTAACCTCTAAAGGAATGGTTTAACTGAAGACCAAAAAAAAAAAAAAACAAAATTCACCTCTTACAGACAATGAAATAATCACTTTATTTAGTGCTTTCATCTAATGAACTGCCCGACTTCATCAGAGTAGTCATACAACATACATTACAAACTGATCAAGTGACTAATTACATGACATAACAAACAAATATAATAAAATTACTCCTTAAAACATTATTACGTTTTAAAATGAACTGTAATAAAATTATTGTCTGGTTTTAATATTATAATTTTCAATTAATGTTTTTGTTTATAACCAATAATCTTTCAATTAAAAAATATTTCAACCATTTTGGCCAGAAAATTTATCAAATTCCAAGTACACTTGCCATTTTGTTTCCCCTTACTTCCAACTTGTTCTTATAATTAACCCCTCGATAATCACTAGGTTCTTGATCCACAACAAAAACAAATATTTTTTTTTTATTCCCAACACAGGACATAGTATGTTTATATACTGCATTTATAGTATATTTATTTTTAATTGAATATACATGCTCCCTGATCCAGGTGAATAACTTACGAGTAGTCATACCCATATAGAATCCAGAACATCCTACACATAGAGCTGTATATTCAACCCCTAAAGAGTTACAATGGTAATGCATCTCACTATATAGTGTCCTGTTCTTATGTCAGAGTAGCAAAAAAAAAACATGCCTTATTAAAAATTTACACCAGTGACAACAGCCACATTAAAATGTACCAAGTTTTTTTATCTGTGGCACTTCGACTAACTTTAGTATTATCTACTTCTAACATTTCTTTGTAAGAAAATAAAATGGTATATGCAGCAGGCTGTACCTGCTACAGCTAGTCTCAGTATGGACACTGTCTCTCTTGGTGGTACTGCATCATCAGTCCACTTCTACTATAACACAACATGTTGCACATATAAATTTACTTGTCAGACATCTGTTTTTCATGTTCTGTCTCCAATGCGTCTGGGATTGTACTGTGGTTATTAGCTCTGAATCTGGCATCTGATATATATATATATATATATATATATATATATATATATATATATATATAAACCATTCTACTATTTCTTTATCCACATTTATATTTATGAATGCCCAGATTTTAATAATGTTTCTCATTACCACATCATTATAAAACCACTTGCATTCTTTGCAGGCCATGAAATTTCTCATGTTTCCCTGCTCAGGCTCAGTCTTTTTTCTTTGAATATATATATATATATATATATATATATATATATATATATATATATATGGTTACACTTCATAATCTCGAATTACTGAAATTGCGAATTTCAGTAACCTGAGACCATGAAGCCAAAAACCAGAATGCCGAAAGTGCATAAGAGCGAATTTGAAAATCTCGAATCTGCGCTTATGCATTTCTGGTACATTGTGTGTAGTGTTATGGTGCCTGAGATTGCAGGTGAGTGAGTGTTTGTGTGTGTTTTTTATGTTTTATGTGTTGGTAAGGGTAGGGAGGTGTAAGTGTGAGTGTAAGTGTTGGATTTGCTGGTGTTTGTGTATGTGTGATGTGTATTTGTGTGCGAGCGAGTGGAGGATGGTGTGGTGTGAGTTTTTTTTTTATGTTATGTGCGACCTCAGAGTTGGTATATATAAGTAGGGTTGTGTGGTTTGTGTGCTGTGGGTGGAATGGTGTGTATGTTATGTGGTGTATGGTGTATGTATGTTCGTGACTGTGTGATACGGGATTCTGGATTTCGGTATTGTGAATGGTTTGACTTTATAGTTTCGGGTTACTGAAATTCGATATATATATATATATATATATATATATATATATATATATATATATATATATATATATAAAACACACACACACGCATGCATGTACACACAAAGAGAGAGAGGGAGGGAGGGAGAAGATAAGTGGGTAAAACCACCTCATCGGATGACACATGGAGGCTTGTCCTTTTGCAAAAACATTTCTTTATGTATGTTTGCCAATGTTTTTGGTACTATTACTGGGGCATGTCACCTTGTGTGGGGTATGGTGTTTTAACATTGACTAGTTGCGTGTTTATTTTCTTAAATAAAAACAAACCAAGTGTAACAGGGTTGAAAATTTTATTGACTGGTGCCAGGAATAAGTGCTTTAGTCTGAACCACAAAGACCTCATCAGATTTATGTATGTGGCTGTTGCCATCTTTATTTTATCTTCTTTTTTCTTTTTCTTTTGGCTGTTCCCATTGGGGGTCACCACAGCGAATCGTCTGTTTCCATTTCTTCCTGTCCTCTGCATCCTGCTCTGTCACACCAACCACCTGCATGTCCTCTCTAACCACATCCATAAACCTTATCTTAGGCCTTCCTCTTTTCCTCTTACCTGGCAGCTCCATCCTTAGCATCCTTTTCCCAATATACCCATCATCCCTCCTCAGCACATGTCCAGACCAATGCAATCTCACCTCTCTAGCTTTATCTCCAAACCTTCCAACCTGAGCTGACCCTCTAATATACTTATTCCTAATCCTGTCTACCCTTGTCACACCCAGTGCAAATCTCAACATCTTTAACTCTGCCACATCCAGCTCTGACTCCTGCCTTTTTGTCAATGCCACTGTCTCCAACCCATACAACATAGTTGGTCGCACTACTCTTTTGAAGACTTTCCCTTTCACTCTTACTGGTACTCGTCTGTCACAAATCACTCCTGACACTCTTCTCCACCCACTCCATCCTGCCTGTACTCTCTTCTTCACCTCTCTTCCACACTCACCATTACTCTGAACTGTTGATCCCAAGTACTTAAACTCATCCACCTTCGCCACCTCTACTCCCTGCATCCTCACCATTCCTCTATCCTCCCTCTCATTCACACACATATATTCTATCTTAGTCCTGCTGACCTTCATTCCTCTTCTCTCTAGAGCATATCTCCACCTCTCCAGGGTCTCCTACACCTGTTCCCTACTCTCACTACATATCTTTATTTTATATGTTTATTTATTTATCTAACATTTATGAACTAGATAGGTGGAGGCCCTTCCAAGAATTCATTTCAGCCATAAACTGGGTAAGATATGCAGATACAAATACATAAATTAGTTATTCATACTAATAATTACATAAAATATACAAAAAACTGTTTGGAAAACTAAGAAATTACAACTTATTTTAGACACATGAATGATAAAACATTTTGTAGAACACATTTAACAGTTTATTGATTTGCAACATATACTTCCTTAAAAAAATCTGTTATTGTAACATTAACAATTTCATAAGAAGGAAATATTCTATCATAATCGAGTATTGTATTCTTGAGCAGTAAAGTAAATGATAGTATTTGCATAAACCAAGCACAATGCTGACCAAGTATCTCTGAAACACTTGATCAGTCATTACAAATCCAAAACAAGTGAAGCCAAATAGTCATAAAGGCCTACTGATTGTACATCTCTACAAATGCATGACTATATGTCTAAAGCAATTCAAAATTGCCTAGCAAAATTCTCTGGAGCATATGTTATAGCAATTAGATACATAATACAATAAGCTGAGTTATTCACTTATAAAGACACATGTACATTTCTAGACGGACAAAATACACTTTATGGAGAAATATGTATGACTGGATAACTGTAGTTATGATGTACGCAACCTCCGTGCAGATACATTCTGCACATATGCTACAGTCTTCTTCTGATATGAAATTATATAAGTACCTCATAGAAAAAAATGAATATAATGCAATTTGGTATTCTGTGACAGTAAAGTAACTGAGCATACTGCATTGGTATCTTCATCTCAGTCACCTATGGCAACAAAACTTCTAGGGAATTACATCAGAATACTCAAATTCATCTAAGGCTGCAATTCTATTCTTAAGGCAGTAAAGTCAGCTCAAAGTTAGAGTCTGCTGCATTCATTCATCTTGTGAAGAACATAGATTATCATGGTAAAATCAGCTTCTAAAATTGTCGCTTTTATGAAGAAATATATATCATTTTTACATCTTATGCAATACACCCTCAATGCAGACAGTATTTTGACTGCCTAGTGCATTGTCTCATTGACAGAAAAGTAATATACTGTACCTTTACAAAAAACATATACATCCAGTGGCAGACATACATTACAATGATCAAGAAATGCTCCATTTGGTGTATAAATTTTAGAATCCATATGTTAAACACCTTAAAAAGTCATTCACAGTTGTTAGAAAACACATTCAGCAAAATTTAATAAGGTAAATAATGCAACTATGACTGACATAATAACCCAAAAACTATGGGACTCCATTTCACTCTCAATCAGAGACATCAAAAAGTACTCAGATGTCAGATAACAGCTGAAGGAACACCTCTTCACCCAAACAAAGTGCAGCTGCACTCACTCATTTCGCATTACATGAACCCTGCAGCTCTCACCCCTTTATCCTTATCTTCTCTTCCTCATCTCATGTTGCCATCCCCTCACATTCAACCTACTTCCCTCCTCTCTTTGCATTTCTCACAATTCTTTCTATGCCTCTTCCCTCTTCATGCCTTCTCCATTTCTCTGTCATTCCCCAAGGTATCCTTTCCTGCAGCTATTCATTCTTGCCTCTTACAATGTTTCTATACCTTTTAATTTAATGATATGCCATTATCCCTGTAGCATAAGCCATCTTAATTAAGGGTACATCTTATCCAAAGAGCTCTGCTAAGCAAAATTTCATTTTATTAACCATGTTTTAACACTGTAAACTGCTTTTTGAACTTAATGTTGTACCACATTTCTGTATTTGTAAATACGTATATGTTTTTAGCATATCCTTGTTTCTGTAAATATGTTTTGTTGATTACTTTTGTGATCCTACTGACCCGGACTGTGCCTGCAAATGGTCCACTGAGATCAGTGTGCTACCCAGATAAATATATATAAATACATACATGTATAAATAAAATGATATATGTGCAACACATATTAAATTTGGCTAAGCCATTTTCTATGCTTAGTGCAAAATATTTCATGGTAGCATATTTCTTGAGTATCAGAAAATCTCATATATACAGTATTTGCTTATGGTGTGATACTAACCCTATGAATATACACCCATATCTATCTAGCTATATCTATTTATGTAAATATTTATATAATATATATATATATATATATATATATATATATATATATATATATGTGTGTGTGTGTGTGTGTGTGTGCGCGCGCCCCATTTCAACTTGATTTATACCCATAGACTACTCCTTACAATTAACTTAAGCCACCTCCCACCAACCCTTTCACCTATCAAACGCCACTGCTCTAGCTACCTCTTAAAAGACCTACTGCTAACCTCCCCTAGTATCAAATAAATTTACCAACTCCCTCATTTAATTAAACATGATCCCATCAACAGGGAAATCCATTCTAAGACTTCTTACCTATGTATTCACCATAACTATCATACTCTTCCTCTCAGCCTTAACCCGCTATCATGCCCATCTTCATCTACATCTCACCAGTTCTTCTCACAAATAGACCTCATCCCTAAACAGTTATTTAGCCCCACTAAGCATTCTATGTACTCCACACCTCTACCAACCTTCCCCCACCGATAATCACCATCATAAACTGCTTTCATCAACTAGTAAGTCCCACAACTATCTAATACGCACTAAAATCATCATTAAACTCAACAAACTCTACCAATTTATACTAACAAAAACTCACAAGCTGTGGGGACATACACCCCAACCCAGATTCAACTTCAAAAAGCATGCCAAATTCTAATCTTACCTACTCTCTTCTCCCTAGGTATAAAACATCTCTTCTCATTCTCAACCTAAATATGAGAAGTATCCTCAATAAGATCCATGACCTACATGCCCTACTAGCTCTGTATAAGCCAGATATTCTCCTTCTGACTGAGACCTGGCTAAACCCCTATATTCACAATAATGAAATTACAGCTCCTGGGTATAATACCTACCATAAGGACAGAGTAAAAAAAAATGGGGGGTGTAGCTATAATGTAGAGGAATCACCTTATCCTCGAACAACTTGATATCACCATCCCAGATAGCAATAATGTCAAATTCATTCTAACCAAATTCAAATTGAACCCCAAAAAAATATATTAATATCACAGGAGGCTACATTCTCCCTGGAAATAATATTTCAGTTATGTAAAACCTACTAGAATGGATCTCAAACTCTCTACCTCAAGGAAGCATCATATTCAATGAGGTAAAAATAAACCAAACTGCAGTAGTGCAAAGGAGAAATTTAATAAAAACACACATATCAAATAAAACAAAAATCATAAAAGATGAGCGCTTTCATACCCATCAAGGTACTTCATCAGATCTACGTTAAAATAGCACTCACATCTTAAATAGTGTTAATAATTAGTGCTGTAAATCACGTGACTTTAAAATAGGTTTCAGGGGAATAAACTCATTTAATCATTTACTACCTGTAGCTTGTAAAAGCACATCCATTTTATTTCCTGACATTCTGTTCTAATTACTGTGTCCCCTCCTCTAACATTAGGCTGACAAACTTCCAAAACTAAAAATTTAAAACGATGACTGTTCCCTGCTACGGCTACATGCTTAGCAAGGACATTCTTATTATCATTTCTCCGTATACTATATAAATGTTCACGTATCCGGTCCCTCAAGCATCTATTTGTTTTTCCCACATAGAACATTTTACAAAGTTCACAAGAGGCCAGACACACTATATTTTTAGTGCTGCAATCTGCACAGACCTTGAGCTCATGGACACGTTCAGTCACTGGGTGCACAAACATATCATCACTATTAACAAAAGAACACATGTTACAGTGATTTCAAGGAAAGGTCTGCAGCCTACCAGTAGCCAAGCAACTAGCCCCATTTCCAATTGATTTGGTAGATTTGTAACAGAGCATTCTCTTCAGAGATCTCTGATTCTTAAAAGTAAACTGTGGAGCTTCACCCAATATCTCTCTACATTTGATATTAGACTGTAGCACTCTCCAATGTTTTTTAACAATGTCACAAATTACAAATGAATTGTTAGAAAAAGTAAGACACATTCTTGTCCTACTCAATGAATTCTCTGTCTTATTATTAACAGACTCTATCTCAGAGTGTAAATAGGACCTAGAATGGGTGTCACGAAACAAGACAACCTCATTCTGTGCCTCAGATATATCATCCTGCTAGTAGCCTCCCTCTCTCAGATTACTTGACACCATTTCAGAAGACTTATACATGTGACTATCTTTAGTATGCAGTCGGGCAGACCTATAAAACTGTCCCTTTAATACATTTCTCTTTACAAACTTTGGATGCATACTTCTAGCATATTATTAGTTCTACGGGGTTTGTTATACATCTGTGTTTCTATCCCATCTGGGGCCAGAAAAACTTGCACATCTAAGAAGGGAACCATTTCATCAGATGAGTTAAAAGTAAATCTTAAAAAATTTGTGCTGGCATTAAGATATTATACAAATTCACATAGAAAACAATAAATCATTCCCCCAAACAATAAACACATCCCCAGGATTCACGAATCATGTGCCAGGTGCAGGAGTAGCGTTGGTGTTCCAACACCAAATATGGCTGCCAAGCGATGAAGGTACGAGCTGTTTTCACGTGCACTACCTGTGTATGCTACGCCGGCACAGCTCTTGGCTTCTGTATGCTAATCACCCCATTTGCAGCAGTGTAGCATGTAAATGAGGGTAATGAGCGATCCAGGAAGTGGTGCAGGCGTAGTGTAAGCATGCAGAAATGTAAACCATATAAAACAGTTTACATTACTGCAAACATAAAATCGGAGCCATGTCAGCTAGCCAAACACATGTATTATATTGTTAATATATGCCAATGGCTAAATATATAGCCATTGGCATAAAAAAGCATGTACAAAATGTAAAATTAACATTAATATTTTTTCTCGCGCTATCGCAAAGTTTAAAGTGTAGGGCAGCGGTGCGCAAACGGGATAGTAAGAAAAATAGAAAAAAAGAAAAGAAAACTGCAATGTAACACATATCATGATTTCCCCATAATAGTCAGTGGCAGGCATGTTACACCACACCATGGTGCAAGGGTTGCTAAGGGGCTGTGTTAGTGTTATGCGCAGTTTCTAGGAATTAGTAGGCAATCTAATGCAAATAAGAGGAGTTATACTGAATCACAGGTTCCCACCTGGTGTAAGAATGCACCTCACGGTGTAGTGTTTTAACACCGAGGTGTGACCATGAGATAAAGCTGTCAACAAGAGAGGAGTGTGTCACCTTTGTTGTAAGCACATTGGAGAAATGCCAATCCAGTTTACCTGTAGCTAAGCAAAGCTAAAGGAAAAGGGTGTGTTTAACTGGCTTTAGCTTTGGCTAGCTGAGAGCACACAAGGTTACCAAGTATGCATGTGACCGAAGATTAAAACGCGCTTAAACCCGGTCAATGGGTATGCACAGCACGCACCGGAGCTGAAACAGGAAGGATATATGAAAAAAATAAGGAAATGCTGCAGCAGGGAAATTGTAGTACAAATAAGCAATTAACACCTAGGAACTTACAATGGGCCATTGACAACAGCTAACAAGGCTGCTAGCAGCTACCCACAAAACAGGAAAGGGGAGAGGCTGTACTGCAAAGAAAACATTAAAGTGTCACAGCAGAACAAAGCAGAATTGCATTATATCAGCTACATAAGACACTTTGCAACACACAACTGGGTAGGGAAGGTACAAGACAATAAAGCTGGCAGGTGGATGCATGCCTGACAATGGGAGGGGATCTATGTTTAAAAGGGAATTAAAGGGCAACAGATGAATTAAGCCAGGCAAGCATAACTCCACACTACAGCCCCCACACTTGCAGTAATTAATGTAAAACACATAAGTAAGATATCTTGCAGCTGGAACTGCTCACACACAGCCAATTACATCAGCAGCATCTATAGCACAATAGTATAAAGTGGGAATGCACCTCACACACACTTGTGTTTTCCCATACACACTGCACCACTGGTGTATACAAACGGGGAAGTTTTAGTATGTACATGTTAGGGGCTGCCATTGTTTTGATCCACCAGCATGTGATGGAGACTGAAGGTGGTGAGGAGGATGATGCTGACAACCACCGCAGGCACCAGAGGAGGAGAAGAGTGTTCAGATCCAGGGTAACCTACCAAGGGCTACATGATCTGGAGATAGTAGAGCATTACAGGGTGGACAGGGACACCCTACAGCAACTTGTAGAGCTGTGCCGGCCACGCCTCAGAGCCAGAACAAACAGAGGGGAATCCATCCCCGTGGATACCAAGGTATGTGTAAGCTTGCGAATACTAGCCACAAGTACCTTTCAAAGGCCAACTGGGGATATCATGGGGATCTCACAGGCATCAGCATCCAGGGTACTCCACCAGTTCCTGAATGCTATGTTACCACATGCCAGTGAGCACATATACTTCCTCCAAATGCAGGAAGAGTTGGCCAGCAATATGCGTCTCTTCCACCGTGTGGCAGAATACCTGGAGGTACTGGGTACAATAGACTGCACGCACATACACATGAAGTCACCACTCGGTGAGCAGGGTAGGCGCTACATAAACTGCAAGGGATACCCCTCCATCAACTGCCAGGTCATGTGCAATGCCCAGGGCATTATCATGGATGTGTGTGCTGGCAGCCCTGGAAACTATCACGACTCCCACATCTGGCATGCCTCACAGCTGTATCAGGCATTTGCCAGGGGGGGCATCCCATATGGCCATCTGGTGGGGGATGCTGGCTATGCACTGGAACCGTGGATGATGACACCCATCAGAAATGCACACACACCCATGCATGAACTCCATAATGAGGTAAACGCACAAACTAGAGTCATCATAGAGCATGTGTTTTGGATGCTCAAATCACGGTTCCGTTGCTTGGACATATCTGGTGGTGCCGTGTAGTACTCTCCAGCCACATGTGCATACATCTTCATAGTATGTGCCATGCTACACAATATGATCCTGCGGAAACAGCTGCAGCAGGGACAGAATGGTGAAGGCCCTCGCAGTCCACCACCATTGTCAAGGGCACCATAGGCACAGAGGGACTCAGACCACGAGCCCCCTGAGCCACCCCCTATAGGCAGACGGAGGCGTGCTCAGTATACACATGCCTTGGCAAGGAGGGAACGTATAGCACACACACACACTGACAGTGTAGGCACCTAGGGACTGACACCTTTCTCCACCTGCACACACAGTAAAAATGGATGGCACACACACAAGACTACCTGTAAATTTTCATGTATAGGCAGTCTACTGTGTGCATCCAACATAGGCAGCCTGCAACTATTGCACACACAACTGCTATTGACACAAGGTGAGTCAACACCTGAACAGTAAATTAAGCTATCAGCATGTACTGCTACTGTATGTATAGGTTCATAGGTAGGTACCAGGCTAACTGCCCGGGAGCATTCATAAGCCTAGCCAGAATGTGTCAGCTTTTGCCACCCCATTGATTAATTAACTATCCCTCTGTTGAGCAGAGCAAATGGTGGGATCTCTGGGGTGTATCTACCGTTCCCCACCCACTCTTCAAAGTTTCTCTTGAAGAGTGTTAGTGAGGGCCTCTGTATAATGTAATTAGGGATGTTGTTCCAAGGCATGGGGAATCTCTGTGACAGGAATCTGTCCCTCCAGCATGTTCTAGTTATTGTTGTGGCAAGGTTTAGTTCACTAGAGCACATGGCTCACTATGACATGGATTCCCCTTAGGTGGAGCATATCCATTAAGTCTGAGTTGGACATGGCTTTGTAGGCCAGCAGAGATCATCTCTGAGTAAATGAGATGCCACTGAGTACAGCTGGAGTTTATTCAGTCTGGTTGCATAGGACATATGTTTGAGGCCAGTAATCCTCTTTGCAAGGTACTCCCATGGTCATTCCAGCTGTTGAAAGTATCTTCTGAGGTACATCCCAAATGGGGTATTATACTCTATGATGGTCCTGATGAGTGACGAGTAACAGGGCACTATAACCTCAGTATGTCTAGATGCGAACCCTTTAGTAATTAGATGGCCTACATAGAAGGATGTCCTAACTACTTTGGCAATATGATTGTCAAAGGAGAGATTACTATCTACCTTAGTCCCCAGATTTGTTATTAACTCATCTGTATTAAGGGGGCTGCCACCTATGTGGTAATTTGTAGGTGTTTAATTTTCCAAAACGGAATGACTATGCATTTTGTGGCATTTAGCTTGAGGCCATGACTCTGACAGCCTGTGTCAGTCTCCGTGAGGCCCTTTTGAAGGATGTCTGTGTCAGCTGGACTGTCAATTATGGCTCCCAGTCTGCAGTCATTGGCAAACTTGGTCTGCCATAGTCCACCTGTATTTGCCTGTACCTCTCAGAAGTAAATGCAGAACAGTAGGGGTCCCAGGACTGAGCCCTGTGGGACACCAGTTGTGACTGGTTAAGAGTTGGACCTGGAGGCTGCTAGTCTTAACATGTGGGTTCTGTCTGTAAGCCAGTTGGCAACCCATCCTGTGACATAGGGGTTTATGTTCAGGCTGGTGAGTTTATCAATAATACCCGAGTGGGGAATGGTGTTGAAAGCCTTGGTGAGGTCCAGGTAGGATGTGTGAACCACCCTCATCTATTGCCTGGGTGACTGTCTGTAAGATGTCAACCAGGTTCAGTAGGCATGATGTGCCTTCAACCAAGAAGGCCTGGGTTGGGTCAAGTGCTTGGAGGTTACCAATGTCTTTGTTAATGAGTTCCATGATGATGCGCTCCACAGCCTTGCACACCAGGCTAGTCAGGCTTATGGGGCGGTAGTCACCATGGTCATTTGTGTTTCCTCCTTTGTGGAGTGGAATAACCATTGCTATGAGCCATTCTATGGGCATGTAGCCTGTGGAGAGGCTAAGGTTGAAAAGCATATTTAGGTGGGGGGTTAGTTTGTCTTGTAGTGTTTGCAAGACGCAGCCTGGGACACCATCTGGCCCCAGTGATGCTGTGTTTTACCTTTTGAGAGGGCTATTTTCACCTGTGCATCTGTGATGTCTGGGATACTGTACTTTTCCTGTATTGTTGTGTGCCCTTTAGGGGGTGATATGATGGTGAAGTTTGCACTGAATGTATCTGCAAGGTTGTTGGCGATATCAGTAGATTAAGTATATTTTGTGCTACATTGCACCAGCACAGGGCAAATCTGTGAGTTACCACTTAGATTCTTGACTTAGCCAAAGAAGGCTTTGTGGTTATCTGTCTAATCCTTGGCTATTTCCCTTTTGAAGTTAGCCTTGGATGATTACATGACGGACCGTTATTTCTTACTAATACTGGTCAGGGATGTCCTTTCTTCTTGGGATTTTCTTTTATTTCTGGACTACCGTCCTCCTTCTGTTGTATAGCCTGTTTATTACAGGGCTCCACCAGACTGGTGTCCTTGTCTTGGAGGAGTGAGTCTTGGTCTACCAGGGATGGCATGATCCATACAAACTTGTAGGTGCTCATAGAGTGCATTTGTAAATCTGTCTGTATCTTGGGCAGTGTTTTCCCTTAGTGTGGGGGCTGTGAAACTTCCCACCTCTGTCTTTAGTAGTGTGAAGTTAGCTGTAGGAAAGGTTTTCACTGTGGTTTCCTTGGGTGGAGGAGATGGTGGGGTGTGGACATCCACAGTGACTAGTTCATGGTCAGATCTAACCAGTGATGGGTTTACCTCTGCTGTGTTGCACCTGTTGCTCATGTTGGTGATTACCAGGTCTAGTATGTTTCCACCTCTGGTAGGGGAGTTTACCATCTGATCCAGGGCATTTGAGTTGATAAATTCCAGGAAGCGTTGGGCCTGGAATTAAGTACTCGAGTTTTCCCAGTTAATGGTAGGGTAGTTGAAAACATCCAATATCAGGGTGTTCAGTAGGACTGTCATGTTTTCCACTGTCTCCAGGAAAGTAGAGGGGTGGTCCTGGGTCATGGAGGGTGATCTGTAGCAGGCCACAATTTGCACTGTAGTTTTGGCTGATGTTAGCTGCACATGGATGATCTCAGAGATATCATGCTGCCCCACTAACCTGGAGGTGTAGGTATCCTTGATGAATATGGATACACCCCTTCCATTTCTGTGCCAGTCCATGTTCTGTGGCCGAAATGTGTGGTATGAGTTGTAGTCCGGTTCTGCTGGGGTGCTCTCAGGAGCCTTAAAACAGTTCTCAGTTACTGCAGAGATGTTGACGTCCATACTGAGGAGTGCTGTGAGTGTGTGCATGTAGTGACTTCAACTCCTGGCATTGAGTAGCATAACCCTCATTGTTTTACTTTTTTGTGCTGTTTATGGAGATGGGTTTTATCTTTGAGCCTTGCCTAAAAAAGGCACCATGGGGGCAGCAAGAGCCTTGGCCAGTACTCAAAAGGGCAACAGGTGCAAGCCTGTATGGTATTGTTGCATGCATGTTTCCCGTCTGTGCTTGTTTCTCACCTTTCCTGTAGGTAACCTACTGGTAAGCAATAGAAAGTCTTAAACTGATACAAGCCTTCCAGCTTCCAAGAGAGACATTTGGAGTGATTAAGTATCAGTGTTCTGCATGTTCTTGCTGTACTGAACAGTTTTCTGCCTACATGCTGATTACTCACTGTATATTGTGATCTGAAAGCTCTGTTTATTCACATATTGTATTTCATTGATGGCCTGCACCTTAGAGGTTCACAGGTAGGTACTAGGTTAAGCGCCCAAGGGCATTTAGAAGGGCTTTCTCCACCCCCATTGATCAATTAACTGAGGCTCTGTCAAGCATAGCCAATGAAGTGATTCCAGGCAGAGGTGCCAGAAGCT
>NC_056734.1:85605429-85652929 GCF_019279795.1 Protopterus annectens | reverse complement strand
TATAACAGTTCCCTTCAAAAATGTATGCACATTGTGTGCAACAGCCACATTTAGTGGTCCCTTTACTAGTTTTATGTTTTCTATTTTGCCTGTCCGATTTAGACTCTATAATACTCTTCATATTAAACCCTGTTTTATACACAAAGGTAGGTCTCTCAAGAATAAATGGTCGAATTTCCTCATCACTACTAAGGATGTTCCAGTTACTGTAAATAATATCTTTAACTTTACCTGCATGTTTGCCATATTTCAAAATAAATGATTTTGAAAAATGTACACCATTATTAACCAGTGTACCTACAGTGTTACTAACCCCATTTGATTGGGACTCCGGGGAAGATGTCTTAAACCATTTCCCCAACAATGGGGTATATTTTCTACCCCATTCACTAACCACATACTGCGTAACATCTTTAATCATATGTATGGGATACCCTTTAACCTCAAACATTTTCCCTATAAAGTCAATCTCTTGTTTCATGTTGTTTTCAGTGGAAGTCATTCTAGCAGCCCGTATGCACTGACCTTTCAAGATACTACGTTTCTGTGCATACGGATGTGTGCTGCTAAAATCGAGGTAACCGTTACTAAAGGTGTCTTTTCTGTATATACAGGACTGAAAGGACAAACCATCACTATAAATAAAGACGTCCAAATAATTGATACCAGTTCGAGTGAATTGGTATACAAATTCCAAAAAGGAAGTAGTGTTGTTAATATAATCAATAAAACTTTTGAGTTGAACTGTATCCCCTTTCCACAGAATAAACAAGTCATCCAAATAGCGGACATAACAAGAGATATGCCTCATCCAACTAGTCTTGAAAATACACTCTTCTTCCCAGTCCAAGAGAACCAGATTGGCGTATATGGGGGCACAAGCTGCCCCCATAGCTATGCCGGAAATCTGTTTGTAGTACTCACCTTCATACTATATGAAGTTATTCTCGAGAACCATTTCAATAAGAGATGTTATAAGTTGAATCTTATCCCAATCACTGTGTTTCCTCAAGCTGTTAACAAATCTATGTATTCCATCCTCCTTGGGGATACAGGTAAAGAGATCTTTAATATCAATAGTAACAAAAGTCATGTCTGGTTCCCACAGATCTTGTGTAAAAATACCCAGAAATTCCCAAGAGTCTTTCATAATATGCTTGGTATCAGTAATAATATGCTTCAGCCAACAATCAATCACCCTACCAATGGGAAAAGGTTTACTGTGGCTGCCAGCAAAGATGGGTCTAAATGGAGGGTTGACCACATCTTTGTGGACTTTGGGAATCCCAAAAATTGTAGCAAGTACTGGAAAATCAACTTTTAAAAATTTATACAAATCTTCGTCAATCCTTTGATCAAGTAGAAACTCTTCCAAACAGGAATCTATTCTCCTGTGTGCAATGTTGATTTGATTGAGACTAAATGCCTCATAATGTGATGTATTGTTTAATATATCAAACATTTTATCAACATATGCAGCTTGATCATAAAGTACAATGCCACCACCTTTGTCAGCCAACATAATCCTGATGTTATGTTCACTTAAAGTATCTAAAACATCCCATACCTTTCCATCCTTAACACTGTTTGTTGAATTATTTCTCATAAAATTGAACAAATCATAAAAATTGTTATTAACAACTTTCTCAAAAGAAACCAATGTCTTATGCATGGGCGGCGTAAAAGTACTTCTCTTTTTAAGCTGGTTAGCAGTAGAAGGTTGGGAAGTATTGTCATGAAAAAATATACCCAAATTTAGTTTCCTAAGAAAAATTTTGAATTCGACCAAGGTATCAACAATATCAAATGCAGCACTGGGAGTATATTTCATTCCCTTCGAAAAAATGGAAAAATATTCATTTTCAATGGGGTGGGTGGTGTAATTATATATTTTCATATCACCATTGATATTCACTATATTATTTAAACCCACTTCACATGGAACTACCACTTTTTCGAGCTGCGTTAAACTGCTAATTATTCCCTGTGACGATTCCAATATTTCTTGTACCCCTCCTTCTGTCCTGACTCTTCCCATCTGTTCCACCTCCTCCCCTCTTGTACTAAAAAATCTTCCCTTTCCTGAACCTGGTTACTGTCCCCCTTATTAAATAAATGGGGGTTATTATAATTATTCCTTGACCACTTGTATACTAAACCATTTTCATACTGTTTTAAATCCCTAAGGAATTTCTTACTTTTCCTATCAAAACTCTTTTTACTGTTGCTTTCTGCATATTCAAACTGCTTATAATATAACTTTTCCCACTGTGGGAATACTAAATCTCTGGTTACAGCCTGACTAATCTTATCAGCTTCTACCATTAAACTACTGAGTTTACAATCATTACAGGATAACACAAATTCCATAAATTGCCTTCCAAAGCTATTAAACATATCTTCACATTTTTTTATATTTTCAGAATTCAACTCTATCCCAATGGGTACCTTGAAGAACCGAAGGCCCATAGGAACAATATTACACTCTAAACATTTGCGCAAATACATATTGTCAATCTGTATATTTTTAATTTTGTTAAGTTTGTTCCCAAGATCAAAAATCATGTCCTTTAGGGTGGAAGAAACCCTATCAGAACCACCATGTTCATTATGCGCATTGACAACATGACCAAACTCAAACGGAACATGTAAAAATTTGTCTAATTTAGTTTTAAAGTTAAAACTGTTGCCATTGTTTGAATTTGGCAACTCGTTGACAACAGTACCTTTAGCAAAGTCCAGTCTTCCAGTCTGCTGCACTTCTTTTACAGAGTAAGTTCTTTTTGGCGGTGCTCGTTTCGGCTTGGCCCCCGAGATTAGATATATGTCATCCGTTCGATTCAACGAACCACCAATAAAATCAGAAAACCCTTCCTTGTTCTCTTTACCCATCTTAGGAGAAGAATCCAGGGACGCCACTGGCACTTGTCCGTTAGGTATAGCTTCCGAACTCTCATTCCCTGTCAGCAACTGTAGAGAGGACCGCAAAGGCGATGTCATTTCCTGCTCGACCCGATTGGCCGCAGTACTTGTCAATCTGCTTGGCGGTGATAGTAGTTCTATTAGCCGAGTAATTTCTCCCTTGAGAATGGCCAGTTCCGAGTGAACTTTGTCCATTTCATCCCTCCGGACAGGAGAAAAGTTAATAGAGCCATCATTAGTGGAATCCATGGTGTAACAAACAACTTATTGAAAAATGGTATCCACAGGTTCAACAACGTTCCAAACAACACACCAACAACCCAAGGATGTACCACAATCCACGTTTTACTTTAGAAAAACAGATTTATTTCTCCAACCATAAAAACTTAACACGATTGTTAAGCGCTTTCGTGTAAACCATACACTTCATCAGAACAGTTAAAATATCATTTAGAAGGCTTTAAATAATAAAAAAATGCCAAAACCATCCACCAGATTAAATGCATTCAATCTAATCAGTGCAACTATTTAAAGCTATAGTATTACATTCAGCCTGAATGTCATACAATTTTAAAAATAAAAATACAGTGTGCAACACTCGAGACCATGTAGGTTGACAATGAAAAATGGTCAAGCAACAATAAATATAACTGTGATCAAGGAAATAATATTACATGATATGTTTGGAACAAACATGATGAAAAACCTTTTATAAAAAGCAAAAAGAACATACTTCATCCACACATGTCTGTTGACCAGTGTGCATGTTCAAAAGTCCCCACACACGCATCCCAACACTAGTAATAATTAAAAATTAGAAAATAAATACATAATACACATTCTGAACAATACTCTGGACACTATTGTATGAATGTGTTTTTGACAAAAATCAACCTATAAAAAATATATTAAACTATAAAAAGTAACCCAACAATTGAATATACTTCAGTGTTCACAATTGCTGTTACTAAACCTATCTTAAAAGTGGCTTGGTGGGAATCACTTCATTTAAACCTGGATAACATGAAGCATTGAGCTTCAGTTGCCATCTAATTTCCTTCTCACCAACCAACCCTTTAATGTCACCCCCTCTTGGATTATTTTGAACCATGTCCAAAATCGCAAACATGAATTTTTTACACTTGTTGTTGTTCAAAATGTGACGAGACAATGAGTTGTTCACGTCCTGTTTTCGAATACAGTACAAATGATCATATATGTGAATACATTTTTGAAGGGAACTGTTATACTCTTAAGAACATTAACAGGAATAAAATCTGGTTCGTGAATGGGAATTGTCAGTCTCGACACTTGGTGTACTTAGCTATGTGTTGTTCATGTCCTTGTTTTTATGTCGGTAAAACTGACAGGCAGTTCAAAAATAGGATCGATGATCATTTGTACTGTATTCAAAAACAGGACATGAACAACTCATTGTCTCGTCACATTTTGAACAACAACAAGTGTAAAAAATTCATGTTTGCGATTTTGGACATGGTTCAAAGTAACCCAAGAGGGGGTGACATTAAAGGGTTGGTTGGTGAGAAGGAAATTAGATGGCAACTGAAGCTCAATGCTTCATGTTATCCAAGTTTAAATGAAGTGATTCCCACCAAGCCACTTTTAAGATAGGTTTAGTAACAGCAATTGTGAACACTGAAGTATATTCAATTGTTGGGTTACTTTTTATAGTTTAATATATTTTTTATAGGTTGATTTTTGTCAAAAACAAATTCATACAATAGTGTCCAGAGTATTGTTCAGAATGTGTATTATGTATTTATTTTCTAATTTTTAATTATTACTAGTGTTGGGATGTGTGTGTGGGGACTTTTGAACATGCACACTGGTCAACAGACATGTGTGGATGAAGTATGTTCTTTTTGCTTTTTATAAAAGGTTTTTCATCATGTTTGTTCCAAACATATCATGTAATATTATTTCCTTGATCACAGTTATATTTATTGTTGCTTGACCATTTTTCATTGTTAACCTACATGGTCTCGAGTGTTGCACACTGTATTTTTATTTTTAAAATTGTATGACATTCAGGCTGAATGTAATACTATAGCTTTAAATAGTTGCACTGATTAGATTGAATGCATTTAATCTGGTGGATGGTTTTGGCGTTTTTTTTATTATTTAAAGCCTTCCAAATGATATTTTAACTGTTCTGATGAAGTGTATGGTTTACACGAAAGCGCTTAACAATCGTGTTAAGTTTTTATGGTTGGAGAAATAAATCTGTTTTTCTAAAGTAAAACGTGGATCGTGGTACATCCTTGGGTTGTTGGTGTGTTGTTTGGAACAGTATGATACACATTAACACCAAAGTAAAGATGTCTGATGGGCACACTGTATACCCCCTAACATTATATGCATAGCCATACAGCCTTGAGCTGGTCAAACATCCTGGCCAGACTGAAACATATGCAGAAGTATTATGTACAGACAAACCCTGCACAAGTAGCAATGTTCAGAAATATAACAGCAGTACTCACATGTAGACCAAAACTTCTAGACATTCCACACAATATAGCTGAGTTTGTCTCCATACAGCTGTTGCAATAGATTTCAGACCACACTTCCAGGCTGTCCTCCTCACAAGTAAGGCAAAGGGACACCACCCAATTGGAGTACTCAGTTATACTCCACTGTTGCCATGGAATTGGCTAATGGAGTAGCTACACAGCTGATGTGCATGTAATTAACTACTTTGGAACACCAATTGGTGATCAGGATAGCACATGGTACTGATCTTTAACTATAAAAGGATGGCGTGTCACACATTCAAACCATCTGTATATACCTGCAGAACATTACAAAATATCCCAAAAAGAAATAAAACAAAGACCGAAATAAATAAAATACTACTCAATAACACCTCCAATTACCAATACGGTATGTATATATTGTAGTATGTAGTATTGTCTGTTTATGTAGTACCTGTTCTGTAATAATTACAGTGTAATCAATGCATATAGTGGAAATAGCTATCTTGTAATAATGTACTGTTGAGCAGTAGTTATGCCTGTAGTATTCTATATGTGTACTGCTGTAGTTCACAAGGCAAACTCCTCATACACCACAAGGGATGATATATTTCGGCTTGGAATTCATTAATTCGTTTCCAGTCACTGTCTGTGTCAGGGTTGGTCCAACAAGTATGTGCTATAACAGGGGATAGTATATGTTGATATATTGTAACAGTAGACATATGTTTGGGTGTATTAGTGAGATGAACATGTCAAAGGTGGGCTTACTTTGCAAATATGATTTGCATTGTGGGATAATGTGCCAATAACTGTGTAATGTACAGTATCCTAGGTAGATCTGTTTCACCTGTATTCCATTTTGCATAGCATTTGTGTTATGTTATGCAAACATTAGTTATGTCTGTTGGCAATTACAATACTCAATAACAGGATACATATGAATTGTATTCATCTGACAGTTTAGCAGCATGATAGCAAAGACAATTGGAAGAGCTACGTAATTATCCATGCACATAAGACATGTAATATCCACCTCTCTAGTATAGTTTGCAAGCAATAACAGTTGTGCATGTGTAAATGTTATGCAAATCTGTTGTGACCCTTGTTACAGGGCTGGGCCAAATGGCTATGTGCATACCTACATAGAGTGGATATTGAGAGTAGAGAACCACTGGTTGAACTTTCATGTTTGTGTAGCCTAACCTCTCATTGCCAACCTAACAGATGCTTCCAAATACTGTGTGTAAGGTTGTGCACAGTACTGCTAATGAAACAAGTTGCATATCATCTTTAAGTCCAGTGTAACATCTGCAGTAGGAGTGTAGGATGTAGGAGACTGCTGCTCATGTGTAATAGCTGCTTCATAGGTGATGGCTTACACTATCTGATTATATCCTGATCATGTTGATAGTGTCAGCAGTCTATTGATACTTGAGTCTGTTTGGGGACTGGGTGTCTGTGCCCAACAGACCTCATGGTTTTGGTGGAAATGTGTGTATATACCCAGAAAAGCATACAGACCTGTTGACACTTGCATCATCTGTAATCATCTATCAGGATGTGATGTGCTCCTCAGATGAGGATTGCTGCTGAAGTTAGCTACTGTGTTTCTGTAATAGCCAGTGTTTTCACATTCATAAGTCAAATATGTACTTGTGATCATCACCATCTAAAACATCTTCATAAGCAATAAGTAAACAAAATACAGTACTTGGTACTTGTAGTACTGAATGCTTATACAGGCATGTCCACTAGTCAGCTACTGGTGTTTAGTAATGTCAGCTTTGTATATGTGGCCATCCTGGGGGAATGTAATCTCTATTCCATGTACACTGCTAAACCCACCTAACACCACACCCCACACATTGTCTGGGATGCAGCTACAGAGGCAAGCTGGAAGGCAGTCCAGTCTACAGCCATGACTGGACTGGACAGTCATGCAGTGTAGGTTAACACATGCATTTCATCACCACCCTCAACACATACCCTTACCAGAACACAGTAGGGACACCCACACATACCACCAGAAAGCACACACATTCACAGAGGCTTCCAAGTATCTGGCCAAGCAAGGGACCTCTTAAGCTGGAATAGACAGACAACAAAATACACAAACTGTATGACATAGGTTGCAAAACTGTGTCACTCCTCAGAACACGTGGCCAGAAACATGCCCAACAGTACTCATATATGAATGCAAAGTCCAGCACTATGTCACACACCAAGCTATAAGAGGGCAAACATACTGTCAGCTGCCTGTCTGCCATGATTAGCCACATACCCATACACTCAGACCACCTTTTGAACTGTACACATGGCTCTGGCATATTCCATGTTGTTGTGCAGGACCTCGGATGCCGTAGCCTGGACTGCATGGAAATACACATGTAGGAACTGTCAGGTCTTGTAGCCCATGCAGGTATGCCCCAAGGCCTGGGTAGCAGTCTGCCATTGCCCAGAATAATACTGCAGTACAGGGACAAAAGGAATGTATTCCCCAATTGTCTAATGTACTGGTGTAATCCAAAGGGTATCCAGTATCTCTCTGCCTGGGATAACATGGTTGACAGACCATGATGCTTTGCCAGAGAGGGCTTGCACCTTTCACCCCTGTGAATCTGGATACTGGCTAGGGCTCATGCTTCCCCTATAGTGCCTTCATCATGCATGGTTCAAGTGACAATTCCACTGCTGTAACAGGGACAGCCAAGCAATAAACCGTGTGTCTATCTACTCAATGATACATTTTGGAAACTCAATATGGACTCACTTATGTCAATCCTTAACATGAATAACATATCTGTGCAGTGACTGAGATGTGGTTCAAGGCTCCAGAGAGCACCCCTGCATGACCATGTCATAACACATACCTCACCTCTTGGCCATTATCCTTTATTGGAACACACAGGCCACAGGTGTGTCCATATTCCTGAAGGATATGTACACCCCCAGGCTAGTTGCACTTGCATAACGTCAGATGCAGTATGATGAGCAACTACCTCTGTGCCAAAGTGGAATCCAAATTGCACCTTGCTACAGATCACCCACCATGCCTCTGAATTCCCAACTGTCATATTGTGCTGTAATAGGGAATATTAGGTTTGAGATGGAAATCCATAATAATGGCTACTCTGAACTATCCCACTATTAACTGGGAAGACTCTTCATGTACCAACACCTGTGCTCAATGCATGTTGGATTTCATCACCACAATGACCAGGATTACCATAGTCACACAAACAGTGAAAACAGTATACTACACAAAGTCAGTCTCCAAAGCCAGTGTTATGCTTCTTAAGACAGAAGTGGTGAGTGTCATGGCACCCATGCAGATGGACAATGCATGTGCAAATGCTGAATCCTACACAAATGCACTTTAAGCACTCACATTAGTGCAGTGATTGTGCTATTGAAACAGAACCAAGATTCAACCAAACACAAACAGGAAGGCAAACTGGCAGTACCCTGCCATAAACTGTACCACAAAAGGTAGAAACTGTTGCAAGAGTGAACACACGAGTGGTGGTGATCCCTGGTCAGCCGCAGTAAGATTTAGATACACCATATAAGACCACACAAAGCTACTGTGAAACTAATCAGCCACATATTATGAGGCCAGGCACAGAGCATTCTATAGCTGCATCATGAATCATAATGGCAACGACAACACCTGCCTTGCTTCACAGTACTATGGCATTAGAAGTACTGCACCTACAGAAATAGCACTTGTTCATCCTGATAGGGTCTGTGATAACTTAAACCCACTCTCACCTCCCCCCTAACAGGTACATATATTTACATATTCATGTACACTACAGAGTCCCTGTAATAACAACTATGCAGGTACAAGCTGCACTCTCTAAAGCCATACATACAGCTTGCATGGGACCTGTCAACATCACATCAGGGCGTGTTTTACACAAACATCAGAACAATCTGCTCTCCGCCTACACATCATGTTCAATCATAGCTGCATGTCAGGCTGTGTACGCACTGAATGGTGCACAGCAACAGTTATCACACCCACAAAGGGGGAGACACCACTGATAATGGGAAATAGTGTACTACTACCCTGCCGAGTCTGGTCTGTAAGGCCATGAACCGTGATCAACTTATTTAATGTAGTCAGTACAGCTGTAGATGACAGTAAGGTTGATTCACACAGCATATCTTGACCTTGCCAGGTCTTAGGACACCATCACCCATACAGGGTTCCAGCTACACTCAGTTAACTAGGTGTATATTCCTATGTCTTATGATTGGTTGGCAACTGGACCGTTGGCAGAACCAACAGTACAGAAGGTGTCTGACTAATACACGCAGAGCAAACCAGTGCCTACTACAGCAATACGGGTTCAGTCCTGGTACTCTCCCTCTTTGTTATCTAAATTTATACAACACAGACTAACACAGAAGGCAACTGCCTATTGAAGTTTGCAAATGACAATGAACTAGGAGCTATAGTTGACTCGAGTGCTGTGGACAACATACAGAAGGGCCTTTGTGGGTCAGATGTGTGGTGTCTGATGTATGGCCACAATCTCACTGCAAAATATTGCATTGTCATCCCCTATGTTATAAACCCTGTACCCATGAACTACCACCTAGGCAACAGGAAACATAATGGAAACTGTGTGTGTATGGGATCCAGCTGGACAGTAGTCTTTTCTTTGATAGTCACTTCACCACACCAGTCAGGTAGTCGTACGTAGCACCCCTAATCATGACAGGGTGCTATCCATGAATATAGAGATCATTGTTCACCCATACGCAACACTCAATTGACCCATAATAGATCACATATTTCCTTGAAGTGTTATTGGCCATGTTCAGATGGCCTACACCAGCCTTCCCAAACCCTAACTCCACTATGTAGCATGATGCCTACCCTGAATAAAGCCATGTCCAACCCAGAGATGTTGTACATGCTACACTTACACATCCTGATTTCAAATAAACACATACTTCATGGACATCCACCTTTCTAGTACAAGGATCATAACATGCCTGACAGATCCCTGTCCCATACACTTTACATACTCCTGCCATACCATGCAGAAACAAAGCTGCACATTGCCCCTATTTGAGACATGGTGTGATGACCGCATAGCAAATATATCAGTAACCCTGTGAATCAGTTCTGTGGCAGTGCTTGAACTGGCCACTGAAACTTACCTGTCTGTTGGCTACAGCTAGGTAACCTTTCAGACTATGCTCATACATGGCCCAGAGCATATAGCCTACTAGTTCACTATGACCATACATGCTATAGCTGATATCCAACCCTGCAAATACCTTCAAGCTAGCCATTGTCCCATGTGTTTCACATGTGCAACACAGGTAGTACATGGCAGGATGCTATACTGCTGTACAGTGCCATGTAGATGCATATGGCAAAACACATAGATGTACAACTTGCTGTGAGGAAGTCTGCAGGGTCACAGGTCATGTCCCTTAAGGCTGTGTATGACTATATATGTGACATATACACAGCATTAAGGTATCTTGCATTAATGTCAACACATCCAGGCATGTGCTAATAGGTAAACACACCAGTACAGGCAAACAGACATGCCCACATCAAGACAATGTCCACATGGAGTATGAGCAATGTCATCACTTGAGACACACATATATGGTGATAACATGAAATCACCAGTAAGTGTTAAATGTGTGTGAGTTAAACATGTCAGTGGTGTTAGTGTCATGCAGATTTGCAAAGCCATATTTGTAATTATAATAAATGTGATACACATGTATTTGCAGCTGTACGTCTGTACTACTCTGTGAGTTACTGTGACCTGTCACCATCATAATGTCTGCTAGGTATACTGCAGACCTTAACCCACACACATGATGTCATCCATTGGTGCAGCCTAGGCCGCTGGCAAACATTATCACCCTGTGCATATGATGATGCCTGTGCCGCATCCCTGTCATCCATACCATCTGTGCAGGGACATGGTCATATGGTCTGATGCACAGGGTGAACATACTAGGTAGACTATTGTAGATTACCACTGCTGAGTGTTGACAGGCAGCAGACATACCATGTACTAGAGTTTTAGACTGTATTTTGTACTGTTGACAGTATGTATCATGTGTAACACCAGTAACTGCATGTTGATCTTGATGTTCTGCCTTCCCCTTGCAGGTGTAATTGCATGTGCCAAATGTGTGCATACAGACTACAAGGGGGGATGTTAGTGTTGTCAGTTAGTGTCCCATATGTAATTTTAGACTACTCACAGGTCTGTATGACAATACCTGCATGCACTTTGTAGCTTCCACAACACAGTTATAATCTCCCAAGTTTCAAACATGTTTACTGATCTAATGGTCCAAGAGCATGATAGCTGTGTAGTATGCTACTGTGGCCAGAGCCTCACATCCATACTGGGTGACATCACAGGTATAGTTACCCGGAGAGGGGAGGAGGTAAAAGAGTGGTTCAGCAGATGACAAAGGTAAAGGCCAGTTGAAAAGGTAGCTTCTGTTTGAAAAGCAGTTATACCCGCTCTCATGACAGGATGCAAACACACACCCACACACTCAGGGATTCACAGACACAGAAACACACACACACAGTTGCCAGTATTGGGATTAGAACCCCTGCCCATGTATCATTATTATAGTAGTACACAGTTACGAGACACACCACAGAGATTACACATTTACAGGCAGTCAGAATGGCCATCTACGATTGAGGATAACCACATGGATACTAGATTGCGGTGAGTGTATGTGGGGAGCGGGGTACATCAGTAGACTATGTTAAAACAAGCCTCACACTAGGGCTTACTCATTTACAGGCAGTTAGAATGCTCTTCTAAGATTAATGACATCAACAGGGATACTAGATTGCAGTGAGTGGATGTGGGAAGGGAGTTTTACATTTGAGTATGGTAAAATACAGCCTCACTCCAGGGATCAGACAGCCATAAACACACACACACACACACACACACACACACACACACACACACACACACACACACACACACACACACACACACTCACACACACTGTGGCATTCACAAAGATATACACCTAAGTCACACACATACAGACATTTGACATGTGTGATATCCAAACACCTGCCTATGTCTTTCTTTCTACACTTCACTCTGTACAGATGTCTACAACAGTGTACAGGAGAGTAAAAGACATTGGGGATGTATTTCCCACCATACGTGACATATATGGACACACACATATCCACACTTGTCAGGACTGGAAATCAAACACCTGCCTATCTCATGATAGGTATTACAGAGTTGCAGCACACGCTACAAAGCTTACTGACTTTTACCTTTGCCAACTGTGCTGACATATACACAATATATGCACAGGGGAGGTGTTTCTGTTACAGGTGTCAAGATGTTTGCTTTCAGTGTCACCCTCACTGCATTCTACTTTGTATGTCTTCCCCTTCAATTAACAACACCAGAACATAGCAGTTACACAGTTTATTGTAGGAATGGTTGTAACATACCTGTGAGCTGTCTTCAGTAATCATCCATCTGCAAAGTAGCTCCACTACTTAGTAGTTATGTCCAAACATCTGTCCATGCCTAAAGTACAGCTTACTGTACTTTGAGCATATAACCATATACACTTGGCAATGTTGAGGCTGCATTGCAACTGCATGCTGTACTAAGACAACAGTCACCTTCAAACATCAGACACTCCACACACATGGAATCTAAACACACATCAATACATGTACACATATGCAGTCTCCATCACTAAGTGGACTATCAGGTCAAGAGGATACATTCCACACCTTCCCCAAACCATGTGTGAAACCTAGCTGAGCATTACACCATATTGGATGTTCTATCCATGTACCGGTAGGACACACAACCACATTCACTGATTAGCTAAGTGGACATTTACACCAACAGCACATATCAGCACGCGACACACACAGCAATATTCCATGTCATGATGCCACAAACTGTTAGTTGACAGTTCCACTGTGAAGCCAGGGCACTATAATGGTCAACAGTGAGCACATCATATTTGCCACACACACCTCATATTTGCCACACACACCTCATGATTACTGAAAGAGTGCCAACAATGTGCTCTGTTTGAGCTAGGCATTACACTTGTTCAAGCATGTGTGAGGTCTGTGGCTTATAAACATCTCACCGCAGCACAGTGGCTATTGTGTTAATAAGGTGCATGTCCAGACAGCACACAGCATGCATGGCTTGCAGTTGTTGACATGGCGTATATGTAGGAGCTGTGGGTCACACATGGCTGTAAATGTCATGGACATATCATCTGTTACTACTCAGGAACATACAGAGTATAGCTGTATTCCCCTGAGTCTGTCAATGCAGGTCATGTATGTAAGGCCTAAAGTCCCGTTATTTGGGTATGTTTGTAGGCATTGCATTTGGTGGACATGTCTAATGACATACATGCCACATGGATTGTTTTATGATAGGTGTCATGGGTGACCAGTAGAGAGGGATTATTACCTTTGTCAACATAGATACCAAGCCATATGTACTGTTAGCATTCAGCAGCCATGGACCTATCTTCCATGTGCATGTGTGTAATGAATGTAGCCACCTGTATGTACAAAGGACAACAACAGCTATGGTATTTTCATATATGGTGTATGAGTGTGGGATGTACATATCCAAGGCAGGAACATCTAGTTCATATCCGACCATGAGAGTGCTGTTTACTGGTGTATAGCAATAGTCATCTGTGTTACTGCTGACAACATCCAAGGGAATCTGGAATGTGTACACTTGACCTGGTTAAAAACAGTGGTATTATTGAATTGCATAACACATTATGCAACTGTGTCAGCACATGGGTACTTTGCATAGCTGATGTAGGGCTAGGTACAGTCCACCAGTCGAAGGTTATTTGTTGTTGTACCATAATATTTCATACCACATGTATGGATGTGTGTTGGTAGTCTGAGGATAGGATGGGGGATGTATATGAGGATACAAGCTAGAATGCAGCTTTTGCCACTGTCACCTATACCTGACTCATCTGTGATGAGTTTTTTTATTTAAATTACTAAATTGTAAACTGCTTTTTCATACTAAGGCTTGTATTTTCTCTTTGTGAGTGTTCCTTCTATGCTTTTAAAGTGAGGTTTCTGTGTTCTGCTCAGGTGGTATAATCTTGATAGAGGCCTGTTGTCTAGGCTGGAAGTTTTGTTTGAGTTTCCTGTGTTTCTGGCAGCCATTTTCTGCTGATTGTCTTCATTATTATTGAGAGTAACAAGGCCTCCTGACCTTCTGTAGTACGAGTGATTGGGTAATAGCAGGGGCTGAGTTGTAATCTGATCTTCCAACTCCTCCATTCTTACCGCTATATAAACCCTGTGTCTTATAAAGGTTCTGCTTGTATTGTCCAGCTCTGGATTGCATTGCATAAGTGGAAATTCCTTAAGATTCCAAGAGCAGGATAAGTTATTTCTTACACTTATTTCACTGAACTGCACTTCTGAAATGCTTTTAATTGTGCTATACAGTTGAACTACTACATTTTGCACTGTTATAAAGCTTTTTTTATTGTTTCACTGCATTTATGTACTGTTTTATACTGTTTTAACATTACTTAACTGTAAACTGCTTTTTCATACTGAGAGTTGTATTTTCTGTTTGTGAGTGCTCTATCCGAGCTTTTCTGTGCATTTTTGTCTGTTTAGAGTTAAAAGCATTCTCAAGTCTGCTCCTTGATCTGTTTAAAACGTTCATTTAGTGGCTACAGCTAGGAACTGTAATTTTTTCCCAGCCACCCTTCCTAGTATTGTGTGTTCTTATACCTGGTGGCTTTGCAGTTGCCTGCCCATACTGTATATTTGATATGTGACACTCCTCCCAGTCCAGTGTCATTAGTTCACCCCATCTAATAGAGAACATTTGTGAAGGCCAACCCACTCAGATTCTTAACGTTGAATTAACTTCTGTTCCAGCTTTCTCCATTTCCACTTTACTGGAAAAAAAATATAAGCTTGCTTCCCCCTTTCCTGTGGCAGGTCAGATACAGATTTGCTGTGTCCAGGACTGTTTGTGAGCTCCTAAGCCCCCCCCCCCACACTTAACTGGGGTTAAACTATTCCTGGCGCCATAAAGTCTGTTCTTCAAAATTTCCCTTGCAACTAGCCAACGTTTTAGTTTTAGCACTAATCTGTTTCTTTGATCTCAGCACTTGTTCAGAACTCATTGTAAGCACTAAATAAGTTACAAATTACTACAGCACTCAACTTTCCTCACTTGTCTACAGGAAAACAGTTTTTAGTACTTAATAAATAAGCACCTATTCAGGCATGTCTAAAGGTCAGCTCCCAGTGTTTTCTTCTGTTTACCTGATGAATCTGGGCATTTTGGGACAATGCAGCAATTGCCTCATGCACACAGACAACCCTCTCCTCCTATCACCCAACACTATGACCTGTGAGAGATGCAGTTATATAGCCAAACTGGAAGCAAAGCTCTCTTCACCAAAGACTGGCCTAGACAGTCAAGAGGAGAAGGTAAACACTTGCACCGCACCACACTCATCACATAGTCCCTCAAAACCTACACCACCAAAACACACACACAGAAGAACAAAACACACACCTACATTCACTGAGGCTCTCAGTACAAATCTGGCCAAACAACAGAGACCTCCAAAGCAGAAATGCAAGCAACCTTCACCCCCCCAACACAACCCAAATGACACATAGCCCACATAGTCAGTGTGTCACTCAACTGCAGCCCATAAGGCATAGCGTACCCAACACTCTAGCCACAGGTGACTCTATAGTCAGGCACACTGATGTTCCACTCACCAGGCTAAACAAGGAAAAAGTTACTGTCAGCTACCTGTCAGGTGCCAGGATCCGCCACATAATGCACGCACTCAGGTCACTCCACAACAAGTACAAATATGACTCTGTCATTGTCCATGTTGGTGTGAATGACCTGAGGCGTACCTCCCTGGACTACAAACAAAAGAGACATGGAGGAGCTCTCTGATCTTGTAGCCCAGGCCGGTATGACCCTAGCCCTGAGTAGCATTCTGCCATCACTCAGAATGACAACACAGTACAAGGACAAAATGGTTGACTTTAACAATTGGCTAAGCTTCTGGTGTCATTCTAAGGGAATCCAGTATCTGTCTGCCTGGGATGACATGACTGACAGACCATGCTGCTTTGTCAGAGATGGCCTGCACCTGTCGCCCTTGGGATTCCAGATACTAGCAAAGGCTCTTGCCACCCCTATAGTGCCTTTTTAGGCAAGATTCAAATGACAAATTCACCACCGTAAGAGGTACAAGTAAGCAAAATCTGAGGGTAATGCTACTCAATGCTAGAAGTCTAAACTTCCAAAGGCACTCACTCAAGGCACTCCTTAAAATGGAGAACATTGACATCAGTGTAGTGACAGAGAGCTGGTTCAAAGCTCCAGGAGAGCACCCCTGCATTACCAGGCTATAATTCATACCACACCTTTCGGCCACCAAACCCAGACAGAAACACTAAAGGTGGAGGCGTGCCCATATTCATTAAGGATATCCACACCTCCAAGCTAGTTGCTCAGCATAATGCATCCGAGATTATCCAAGTTCAACTAACTCTGGGCAAAACCACAATCCAGACTGTAGCTTGCTACAGACCCCCCTCCATGCCCCAGGATTCCCACTCCTCTTTTCTTGATACACTGGAAAATATTAAGGTACAACCCAACACTCTAATAATGGGTGATTTCAACTACCCTACCATTAACTGGGAAAACTACTCATGTACCAACTCTTTTGCTCAACGTTTTCTGGAAATCATCAATTCCAACGCCTTGGATCAACTTATCCACACCCCCACCAGGGGCAGCAATATCCTAGACCTGGTCATCACCAACATGGGTGACCGGTGTTCCACACCAGAAGTCAGCTCCTTGTTGGTCAGATCCGACCACAAGCTAATCACCCTAGACATCCACATCCCGCTCCCACCCCCTATTAGGAAAACAACCGTAAAAAATTTCTCCAAAGCCAACTTCACGTTTCTTAAGACAGAAGTGGCAAACTTCACGACACGCATGCAGATGGACAATAGAGATACGACTGCTGAATCCTACACAAATGCACTTTATAAGCACTTGCACGAGTGCATGGATCGTGCTATCCCTAACAGAACCAAGATGCTATCCTCCAAAAAAAAGAAGGCCAATCTGGTGTTCTTCTGCCATAAACAAACTCTACAACAGAAGAAAACAACTGTTGCAAAAAAGAGTCAAATCCCACGATTGGAGGAACTCCCTGGTCAGCCTCAGTAAGAAGCTGAGATCCCTCATAAAATCCTCCAAAGCTAGTTATGAAAACAAAATTGCCACTGATTCTAAAGACAACTGCAAAACATTCTATAGCTATGTCAAATATCTCAGTGGCAACACTCAGATCTGCTCTGAGTTACAGCACAATGACACTAAATATACAGAACCAACTGATATTGCCAACATCCTGGCAGACAGGTTCAGTGCTAACTTTACCCCCCGTTCACCCCCTAAAGGGCCCATCTTTATACCGGAAGAATGCAAAGTTCCTGTAATCACGGCTGCACAGGTAAAAACCTCACTCTCCAAAGCCAAGAACACATCATCCATGAGACCTGACAACATCCCAGGCTGCCTTCTACATGAACTACAGAATGAACTGGCACCCCACCTAAGTACCATGTTCAATCATAGCCTCACCTCAGGCTTTGTGCCCATTGAATGGCGCACTGTGACAGTTATCCCACTCCACAAAGGGGGGGGCCACAACAGACCCTGGGAACTACCGCCCCATTAGCCTGACGAGCCTCATCTGCAAGGCCATGGAACGTATCATCATGGAACTCATAAACAAAGACATTGGAGATCTCCAAACTCTGGACCCCACACAGCTTGGGTTTGTAAAAGGCAGATCATGTCTCCTAAATCTGATAGACTTCTTTGAAGTAGTCACCAAAGCTATAGATGAGGGTAAGGTGGTTCACACAGCCTATCTAGATCTCGCCAAGGCGTTCAACACCATCCCCCACTCTGGAATTATAGATAAACTCACTAAACTAGGTATAAATCCCTATGTCAGCAGATGGGTTGCCAACTGGCTTACTGACAGAACCCACACTGTGAAAGTAGCAGACTCCAAATCAGACTTCAGACCAGTGACAAGTGGAGTACCACAGGGATCAGTCCTGGGTCCTCTCCTGTTTGGTATCTACTTCTCTGAAATACAGGCTAACACAGAAGGTCTTTGGCTAACTAAATTTGCAGATGACTGCAAACTAGGAGCCATAATCGAAACTCCTAATGATGTGGACATCCTACAAAAGGGCCTCACTGAGACAGATGCCTGGTGTCAAAGCCATGGTCTCAAGCTCAATGCCAAAAAGTGCATTGTCATCCCTTTGGTAAAAACTCTGTAGACATGAACTACCACATATGCGGTAGTCTACTTAACACCGAAAGTGTGATAAGAGACCTTGGGACACAGGTAGACAGTAGTCTCTCCTTTGATAATCACATTGCCACAGTGGTCAGGAAATCCTTCTATGTGGCACACCTCATCACAAAAGGTTTCTCATCCAGAAAAAAGAGGTCACTCTTCCCCTCTACTCATTACTCATTAGACCCATTATAGCGGACAATGCCCCTTTTGGTATGTACCTCACAAGACATCTACAATAACTGGAAAGGCCACAAAAATACCTAACAAAGAGGATTACTGGCCTCAAACAGATGCCTTATGCAGACCGTCTCAAAAAACTCCAGCTTTACTCCGTCACATATCGCCTACTCAGTGGCGATCTCTGCCTAACATACAAAGCTATGTCAAACCCAGAGCAGCTGGACACGCTCCACTTATAGAAATCCCAATCCCTCCGAGCTAGACGCTCTACAGACCTAAACCTTGTCACCACAATAAACAGAACATGCTGGAGGGATAGATTCCTGTCTCAGAGACTTTCCATACTCTGGAACAGACTACCTATCTATGTCAAACAGAGCTCCTCATTAGCACTCTTCAAAAAAAAATTTGATGATTGGATGGGTAATAGGAAATTCACCCCGGGGATCACTTCTGTGGTTCTGCTTGACAGGGTCACAGGAAAATAATTTTATTGGGTGGCAAAAGCCAGGGTACCTTTTTGGCTAGGCTTGTAAAGGCCCTAGGGCCATTAGCCTAGTACCTACCTATGAAACTATGAACCTATGAATTATGTTGGAGTAGTGGTCTTTACTTGTGAGTAGCCTTTATGAATATGGGGACACCACCACCTGGAGTGGTCCATACCAGTGTTATAGCCCACATGTTTGGATCTGAGTTATATGGTGGTAGTACTATTGTGCAGGACAGAGCCTTCAGCCAGGTGTTCCTCACTGCATAGATGTCAGTATTCCCCATTGTAGGTTCTACATTGAGCAAGTGGATTATGAAAGCCACACATCTAGCACTGGTTAGCATATGCATCCAGTACAATTGTCTTGTAGGTGTCAGGGTGCTACTTCTGTGTTTAGGACATTTGCCTTGGAATGGCACTATATGGGTAAATGCAACTTAGATATTATCCACACTCCCTTGAATGATGGCTGCATCTGATATGTGACAAAGGCTTGTCTTCTTTCACTCATGTCATCCCGGAATGACAGACACTGGACAACCTCATAATTACAGCAGGACACTGGCTCATTGTTTTGGTGAAGCAGTTGCCACTAGTACCATGACATCACTCCGAGTGGCAGTATTGTGCTTGGTATCAAATGCTACATCTAAGGTGACAGACAGCAGCAGACATTGTGTAGATGGCCAATGTGAGACATACTTAGTGGAACAGTCCTGCTAATAATGACAACTACTAACACAGGTGGGTGAGGTCATCTTGACACCTGCACCTCAGTACCATTAGACAATGGGGCTCACATATTATGTTTGCACATGCCACTGTTCCAACTATGATGCCACTGTCCACAACTTGATATCAATGTATGCCTTTCAGGGCAGCTATGTGTGTGACACATGCTGTACTTTGCATCTACGTGTGTGTCCCAGTTAACCAATTGTCTGTCACTTTCACACATGCATGATTGTGCATGCTTCACATATATATGGCAGTACTTCATGTACATGTATGCATGTGTATCACACAGCACAGATGCAGATATATCATTTATGGGCCACATACAGGTATCTGTTAGTAAACCTGTATGATGTGCATATATACTGACAGTTCAGATGTGCATAGCTGTAAACCTGTGTGTTTACAATAAGAGTCCATTAAAATGTGTTCTGTATGTATCACTGTATGAGCATGCCCACTGTGTCCATCTGTAGTTAGAATCAGAGTGCATCCCAAACAGCCCTGTGCTACTATGTGCATGAGCGTGCCCACTGTCAACTTGTGTAATTGGAGTCAATGCATCCAAACAAGTCGTGTGATTCTAAGTGTATGAGCATGCCCACTCTAACCCTGTATAGTGATAGTAGTAGTCCATTCTACAGATGGACATTCTCCAGTGCAGGGCTTGTTGTGCTACAAATACACCTCTCAGGCCTACCTATGTCTTACCTGCAGATGATGTGTCTTGTTTGTGCATACAGGTTGTAATGGACTCCTACTTTAAACACACAGGTTTACAGCTATGTACATCTTAACTGTCAGTATTCCTGTTGATGTCCTCAATCTTAGAAAGGCATTCTGACTGCCTAGAAATGTGTAATCTCTGTGGCGAGTCTCGTAACTGTGTAGTACTGTAATAGTGATCTGTAGATAGGCAGAAGTTCTGATCCCACCACTGGCAGCTGTGTGTGTCTGTAAATCAATGAGAGTGTGTGTGTATTTGTGTCTGCATCCTGTCATGAGAGTGAGTTTTACTGCTGTCCAAAGAGAAAACACTTTTTGCGCTGGCCTTTATCCTTGTCATCTGCTAAACCACCCCCCCACTCCAAGTAATCATTCCTGTGATGTCACCCAGCTCAGACACAGAACCAGATTAACTGTAATTGTATGGGTTCTGTGCCACATCCCGCAACTGCTTACCACTCTACTAGTAACCTTTACATAAGCAAAACTTGTAAGCACAATACTGGCAAGTGTTTGTGTGTGTGTGTGTGTGTGTGTGTGTGTGTGTGTGTGTGTGTGTGTGTGTGTGTGTGTGTGTGTGTGTGTGTGTGTGTGTGTGTGTGTGTGTGTGTGTGTGTGTGTGTGTGTGTGTGACTACTCTGTAGCCAGGCATACACATGTGTTATGTCTTTTAACATGCTGCACAACATGGTAGTCATCTGCGGTGAGTGGAGTCTACAGAATATTACATAGGTAGGAATAGAAAAGAATAGACAGTCAAGAATGACTACTGTTGGGTATGTTATTTTCTTGTGCCACTGTCGAGCAGTGACACAGAAGTGATCCCCGAGGTGTATTTCCTTACCCATCATCCCCCCCCCAACACCACAATCCCCAAGGTGTATTTCCTTATCCATCATTCTCCACCCCAAACTCCACATACACAACAACCATCCCTTCTCTGGTGAACTAATTAAAATTTAAATGTTATAATACAAGAGTTGCCTGTGTTTTGTGTATACTTCAATTCTTTTGGAATCCTTCTGTGTCACAAAGGGTGTTCAGAGATGTTTATATATATGGCTATAAATGTGTCTGTGTATATACATATGTATATATGTGTCTACACATCACAGAAATGCATATATATATATATATATATATATATATATATATATAGTATGTATTTAAAACAGTTGTACATATGTAGACTTGTCTATGTTGTTTCACAAAGTACTGTACATTAAAAGGTACTGTACATATGTACACAAAGTGACTGCCCCGTGTGTTTTCAGTACTGTGGAATACCTGTAGCAAACGGAGTATTCTAAAAACCAGGAAACGTGCATCTAATTCAGATGGCTGAGTGGTAAGTCCAGTGACTATGGTATGCATGGTCCATGGTTCAAGACCTGCAAGGGTTGTTAATGACTTTGTTTAGGCCAGAGTAAGGCAGTTGTAAATGGGTGTAAATGCGTTTTTTTGACAGTAAGCAGCGGGTAAACATGTTTAAAAGAAATGCTGAACTCGCAGTACACTTGAAATGTCCTTTTTTGGTAATCCTGCTGATGTCATTCATTGTGCTATACACCTTTGGGGAAGAGGTACTTCAGTAGTGTCTGTAGTGCATACTATGACTGCATACTGCTGTAGTGTAATAAACTAGTTAGGTAGGGGTTTGAATACCAGAGATGGCAGGTGTGGCTTGTATCCTCTGTAGTGGTGGTTGTAAGTGTGTGGGCAATGTGGAGGGGGTTTTGTATATTTTGTATGTTGGCCGTACTCTATATCACAATGTCAACCATACAGGGATAACAGATGTACATTAGCTGTGATGCTGGGCTGCAAAGCCATACCCATACATGTGGCATCAAGGTCAGCCAATCACAGTTAGCAAGCCCACTATTACCCAGAGCACACACTCAGCCCATGTGTCACACACACACACACACACATGCCTAGGCAACAGCCAATATGTGGGTAGTACACTGCATATTGGCCACTGATAGTAACTATGCAGTGACTGCAGTGGGCTACAGAGGGAATGTCACCCTGGCCATCTGTCCAATATGCACGTACATGCACACAGTTTACCTCCACCATTTTCCCCAATGGACACCTGCACCACCTATGGTGCCTTCATATGTGACTCACAATGGACATACCATGCCTGACAACATGCTTACAACTGCTTTACATTGCCTTAATCGCTCTGTATCCATCGGCCCTTGTTCTGCCTAGCAAAAAAATAACCAACCTCTGCTAGGCTTGAGCCCAAGAACATGCACACCATGGCCAAATTGCTTTACCTCTAAGCCACCTCAAATATGCATAATCCTGCTGTATTCACGAACATATCATCCGGCCCAGTCACTCAACAGTAAAGAGAATGTATTCCAACATGTAGATGTATGTGTGTGTGAGAATATATTAATGTCTACACAGATACAAATGTATATATATTTATATATACATATATATATATATATATATATATATATATATATATATATATATCCACATATGTGTAAGCAGATATTTATATCTATATAGGCATATATGGACATACATCTGTAGATAAGGTGGGGACATAGCAGAAACATATATGTCCACATGTACCATGAATGGGGTTGACAGGCACAAACAACATACATCATGCACGAATAGGTATTCCCCCCTCCCCCACAGCCAAACATGTCTGCCCTGCAATACACTACTAGATGTTTCAGATCCCATAACCAGGACCTTACACAACAAGGTCACAAGATATTGACAGTACCCCATCTCACCTGTATGACATTAGGCTGGTATCAATAACATATCATGCAGTACAGTCAAGCTCATAATGACTCCCATTTTGCAGTCATCTGTTACCTTTGTTAGCCAGAGTCCCGTACTGTTGGCCTGTACTACAGAGATGTAGATTTCAAACAACAGTGGTCCCGGGACTGAACCCTGAGGTACTCCACCTGTCCCTTGTCAGGGGATGGGTTTGGAGACGGTTACACCTACAGTATGGGTTCTGTCAGTAAGCCATGTGGCAAACCATCGAGTGGCATAGGGATGTATGGTTGGATTAGTATGGTAATCTATGTTTCCAGACTGGTGTATGGTATGGAAGGGCTTGGCGAGGTTCACATAGGCATTGTGCACTGCCTTACCCTCTTCAACAGCTATGCAGACTGAGTCAAAGCTGACAATCAGTTTCCGGAGGCAAGAGTGGCCCTCCATAAGCCCAATCTGTGTGGGGTCCAGTGTTTGAGGGTTGCCAATGTCTGTGTTCCAAACCTTCCTGATAATGCATTCCATGGCCATGCAGATCAGGCTCGTCAGACTGATGTGACAGTAGTTCCAGGGATCCAAGGTGGATCCCCCCTTGTGGAGTGGGAAAACTGCAGCTGTGTGCCACTCAGTGGGCATCAGGCCTGATGCGTGGTTATGATTACACATGACAGTCTGGTCCCATGGATGATGTATTCTTAGCTGTGGATAGTGCGGTTTCTGCCTGTGTGGCCTTGATTACTGGCCAATGGAACTCTGTTCATATTGCCATGGGCCCTTTTGGGGGTGAGAGGGGTGACTGTGGCACTAAACCAATCCGTCAGGATATTGGCACAATCCATGGGAGCAGTCTGTGTAATGCCATTCTATCATAGATCAGAGCACTTCTCAGCATTGCCAGTTAGATTCTGGACATAAATATAGAATGCTGTGTGGTTGTCTTTGGAATCTGTGGTGATTTTAGTTACATAGCCAGTTTTGGAGGATTCCATGAGGGATCTCATCGTCTTACTGTGGCTGGTAGGGGAGTTGTTTGCATCCTTGGAGTATCGTTTTTGCTTCAATAGTGTCTACCTTCTGTTGTATACTCTGTTAATTGCAGGAGACCACCAGACTGTCTTGCTTATTTGGGAGGTGAGCGTTGTGGTTCCATGTGGGATGTCAGGAATCATGCACAAGTGGATGTTTTCATACAGTACCTTAGTGCAGGAGTCATCAGTAGAACTGTCAGCTCCTGTCTCCATGATTGTCACAAACATTGTCATTTCTGCCTTGAGTAGCATGAAGTTGGCTTTGGAGAGGTCTTTTATGTTCACTTTGATTAGCCTATGGTGGGACTACTGTGGTGAAACCTCAATCTCCTGTACTGTTGTGATGGCTTAGTGGTTAGTTACTGTGACTATGATGTACAGGGTCCTGGGTTCAGGATCTGCAAAGGTGGGTTATTTTAGTCTGGCCAGGACAGCGGTTAATGCATACAGACTAATTGTGGCAATTTAGGTTAGTCACACTCAATACAATTCAAATGCCCTACATTAGCAATCCTGCTGATGTCAATCACTGGGGGGTACACCTTTGGGGAAACGAGTACTCCAGCAATCTATGTGGTGCATGCTATAACAGTGTAATGCTGTAGTGTGATATAGAACTCTGGTAGGAGTTCTAGTCCCACACGTGGGAGTTGGGGATGCTTTTGTGCCTGTTCCTATGCCTGTGTGGAGAGCACTGCATGTTTGGCTAGTCACACTCACTACAATTCATTTGTCCTACTTTGGCAATCCTGCTTATGTCATCCACCTAGAAATACACGTCTGGGAACCTTGTAGCCCACTAATCTCTATAGTCCATGCTATTGCTATAACTATGTAATGCTGTTGTGTGATGAACTAGTTAGGTAGGAGTTCTCTTCCGAGACATGGCAGGTGTCTGTGTGTGTGTGTGTGTGTGTGTGTGTGTGTGTGTGTGTGTGTGTGTGTGTGTGTGTGTGTTTCTCAGTCATATCCTGTGTGGAGGTGGCTGTGAGTGTCTAACAACTGGACTTGTTGGGGAGTGGGTTTTGTACTTTTACTATATGGTGGCCATATTATATGTCACAATGTCCACCTGACGAGGATTACAGATTTCAATCAGCCAAGACACTGGGTTGGCAAGCCATAACTCTACATCTGATAAAAGGCCTGGTGAACAAAGTAAGCAACCCTAATATTTCCCCGGAATACAGTCTGAACCCATGTCTCATACAGAAACACACTTGCCTAGAAGACTGCCGCTACATTCATAGTACCCTGTATATTGTATTGACAGATAGCAAGCATTGTGTGATTGCAGTGGGCTGCAGAGGGCATGGCACCCTGTCCACCAGTACAACAGACACATAATTGCAAACAATGCACCGTCACTATATTCCCCACTGAATGCCTGCAAAATAGGTGGTGCCATCAAATTTGATCCATAAAGGACATACAATGCCTTACAAACATGCCCTGTATGGGCAGATGCCACTGACACCAGGGAATACCTGTATCATGCTATTAATGCAGATGGTACTGGGCACCAGCACATTTATAGAATAAATGGGCAGGTATGGACCTCCCATACACCTTTGCTGCACATCCCTAGCTATCTTGCCTACTCTCTTTCCCTCTTTGTGCCCCTTTTTCACCACCTTCCTGCAATAAGCGTGTCTACGCCTGCTTGCGTGGGGGTAAGTGGGAGTAAGCACGTTTAAGCAGCAGTAGGTGGGTTTCAACCTGTTTGTGTGGGGGTTAGCACTGCCTACACAGGTTAAGTACTCTAGAAGCTAACTGAGTGTGAGAAACTGTTAGCACTGCTTCCCGATGCATAATAGTAATTATATATGCTTACTACTGCTTATTTATGTTTATACCTGCTTACTAGTGCCTTATTAATTAAGACACTGACACTTCACCCCAGTTCACATTTAATTGTTATTATGCAGGTTATATAGCAACCAATGTCAAAATATGTTCATATACAGATTTCCAATGGAAAATGGTATGCACTGCAGGGGAATTTGAATCAAGAATGTCAGTTCATTAGATGGATGCTCTAACCACTACACTACTGCTGTGCTGCTTCAGTTGCATATATACCCATATACCCATGGATCCTAGTTCCCCAAACACCTACCCCAACACTTCACCGACACTTCACTGACACAGCAGTCATTGATTCTCCAGTTGGAAACACGGTGTATCCACACCACTACACATTGGACACTCCCTACTCCTCTGGACCCATCCCATAGGTTGACTCAATCCACGTATCCTCAGACATCCCAACCTTTTAGTCCACAAACATTGGTGAAATGAGTGACCAATAGGACACTATTCCCAATTTTTGGGTTGCCCCACCTGGGACACACATGCCTTTATTTCAAGATTAGACTCTATACTTCATTACTTCGTTACTCCAGTTAACAAGACACTACAATAAATTAATAACTAAGACTATATAATAACGCACACGTTACACATGAAAATTAATAATGTATGAGCTCGGCAAAATTATATTACAAATAAGACCGGTTTAGTGATTGGCGTTGACGTAGCCGGCAAATCACAGGAATGATTCCACTATTTCATAATAAGAAAGGCCTCACATTTTATTTTTTTGAGAACAGCACTAACTTCAAACAAAATACACACTTTTGAATTTTTCCAGATTAATTCCTTCCCTCTATCTTCTCGTAACTCTAATACTATAGTACTGCAATATACAACGGAAACAAAACAACTTATTTCGCCTTGAAATTTCATATCCTAGCAAAATGGTGCAAAATGTCGCAAAGAAATAAGAATATATATATATATATATCTATATATCTATATATCTATATATCTATATATATATATATATATATATATATATACATATATTTTTTTATTTTTATTTTATTATTTATTTAACATTTGTTGACCGGGCTAGTCTAACTGGATATATGTCCATTTTCAGTAGAGGCCCGGGGAGAAAAGCTCCAAAAGAACAGACAATTTAAAACAAATCAAAGGACAAGAAGAAATACAAAATAGTTTACAAATGTTAACAATACAGCTAAAATAAAAGGAAATCCTCATCCCTTTAAATATATATATATATATATATATATATATATTTTTTTTTAAAGAGAGTGCAAGGAAATAGAGAGGAGAGTAGTAGTGGAACAAAAAGTTATAAGGAAAGAGGAGAGAGAAATACAGAGAGGTTTGGTAAAAGTAAGGTAAGAAGGAGAAGTAAAATCTAATATGAGAAGCAAGGAGAAGGTAGTTCAAAGTAACATGCTAAGTAGCCTAAGGAATGAGAAGAGAGTAGGGAGGATAAGCATAGGAAGAGAGAATGTAGTGTTGTAAAGGAGGAGAGATTTTAGTCAGGGTTGCTGCATGGACAGAGCCAGTGCTTAGTAAGATGAAGTCTGAGTTTCTTTTTGAAGAGAGTGGAAGAGGAGATCATAGTGAGGTCCTTAGGAAGAAGGTTCCAGCTTTTCCCCACTGTATAGGAGAAAAGTGAGTCACCTGCTTTATTATTAGATTTATGTGTGGATACTAAAAGTTTGTGTGAAGAGCGAAGGTTAGAAAGATTTTTATAGGGACTAATAAGTTTAGTAAGGATAGGTGTTTTTTCAGGGAAGTAAAGGATTTTTTGGGTGACTATAAGTTGCTGTGATAAGAGTTGATTTTCAAGTTCCAGCCAGCCAAGTTGTTTTAAATTTAGGCAATGATGAGATCTAAAAGGGGTGCTGGTAGCAAATCTGGCTACACTATTGTAGGAGGTAGCCAGTTTGTTCAGGTTAGTTTTAGATAGATTTGTATATAAAGGTGATGCATACAGGAGAGTAGAGATAAGATGGGAGTGGGCAATGGTAATTCTGGCTGTAGGAGTAAGGAAAGGCTTGATTTTATACAGGGAGCCAAGCTTTTTATTAATAGATTTAATAGTGGTATTAATATGAGAGTCATAGTTTAGGCTATGATCGATGGTAACCCCTAAAAGTTTGGTTGTTGTGTCAGGAGATATAACTGTGCCGTGTTTAGATACGATGGAGAAGTGGAGTGGTGAAGATTTTTGTGTGGGAGTGAACAACAGTAGTTTAGTCTTTTTAGGGTTAAGGAGGAGACATTGCTGTAAAAACCACTCTTCTACAAGCTGAAAGACATTTTGGGTGAGGGATTGAAGTTCAGTTGGGTTAGAGGCTGAGGAGACTAAGGTGGAGTCATCTGCATACTGTATGGTTACGGCTTGGGGGATGCTAGAAGCAAGATCATTGATAAATATGGAGAATAAAAGGGGACCCAAGATAGATCCTTGGGGGACTCCAAGTGAGACAGGAAGAGGGGAGGATAGAGTGTTTTCCCAGAGGACAGCCTGTTTTCGATTATCTAGGTAAGACTTGAACCACTGTAGTGCCAGAGTGTCAAGAGAAAGTGATATCAGAAGATTCAAGAGTATTTGATGATTAACCATGTCGAATGCTTTGGAGAGATCTATAAAGACAGCAGATGAGAGGATGTTATTGTTGCGGTTTTTATTTATGTGATCAGTAAAGGAAAGAAGGGCAGCAGTAGTGCTATGGGGGGGGGGACGAAATCCATGCTGGGAGGGCGCTAGTACTCCATTTAGAAGGAGGTGGTCAAGCAGTTGTTGGTGAATGCATTTTTCCATGATTTTAGCTAAGGGTGAAAGTAGGGCAATTGGACGGAAGTTTGAAAGTTCAGATGAGGTCCCGCCCTTATGAAGGGGAATAATATGAGAGATCTTCCAGATGGAAGGGATAGTGCCTTCATTGATGGCTCTATTTATTAGGATAGAGACAGGGTAGGCAATTGCTTTGGCTGCAGTTTGAAGATATTGCGCAGGTAGTAAGTCAGCAGAGGGGGTAGAAGGTTTGAGTTTTAGAAGGAGGGAACTGATGAGGGATGTAGAGACAGGTTGTAGTTGGAAAGTGGGAGGAGATGGAAAGGAGGACAGTGGGGAAAGAGAAGCCACGGCAGGAAGGGAGTTAGCAATTGACAGGATTGCTTCAGTAAAGAAGTTGTTAAAGGAGTCAGCTATCTGTTTAGGAGTGTTTTTGGTAGTACTGGCAGGGGTGGGTGTCTTAGATGTGCCAGGGTGAAGTAAAGTATTAATTCCTGTCCAGAATTTCTTAGGGTTTTTGTGGTTATTTTGCTGGAGATGAATGAAAAAGTTTTTTTTATCAAGTCGTACAGAAGATTTAGTGGAGTTTCTAAGCTGTTTAAATTTAGTGTGATCAGATGGGTCTTTAGAAGCACGCTATTTTGACCAGAGTTTGTTTCTTAGCAACATTTTGTGCTTAGTTTCTTTTGTAAGCCAGGGTGCAATTCTGGTCCTATTTTTAAGGGTACGGATAGGGGCATGGTGGTTGAGAATTTCAAGGAATTTTGAATTAAAGTAGGCTACTGCTTCATCAAGTTGTAGGTATTTTAGGGGTGACCAGTTGCAGTGTCTAAGTTCATTTTGGAAGCATTCAGGGTTAAAGTTCTTGTTAGAGCGTATGGTTTTAAAGCTTGTAGGTAGAAGTAAATTGGATTTATGTCGAAGTATGTAAGTTAGAAAGTGATCACTCATATCTTCTGGGAGGGTGCCTACTGTGTAGAATGAGGGGGAAGTATTTATGAGAATCCAGTCAAGGATGGATTCTTTTTTGGTGGGCTTGTGGATGCGAGTGGATGAGGTGACAATTTGAGTAAAGCCATGTAGGTTAATGTGGGTAGAAGGGGTATTGGTATTACAGGTATTCCAGTCAATGTTAAAGTCACCAAGTACTATGGTTTCCTGAGGATATGAGGTGGAAAGCCAGCTAAGGATATTTTCAAGGAGGTTGATGTTGTTGCCAGGTGGAATATAAGAGCACAGAATATAAATGGCCTTGTTAGTATTTAATTGTAGCTTAGTAAAAAGAATTTCATTGTTAGTGTCAGATGGAAGACAAGAATTTAATGGAGTGAGTTAGAGACCTGTTTTATACAGTAAGGCTATACCTCCTCCCTTCTTGTTAGGGCGATCTACTCTTAGAATATTATACCCAGGAGGGGTGATATCGCAGTCCTGGACATGGGGTTTTAACCAAGTCTCTGTGAGACATAATAGATCAAAGTTGTGTATTTGCAGTAGGGCATGAAGCTCTGTTATTTTATTGTTAATACTTTGTACATTTAAGTGTGCTAATAACAGGGAGATAGAAGAGAGGCTAAGGTTGTATTGGGATGAGGAAGAAACTCTAGGTGTGAGGATAGGAGAGGTGGCAGTGGGGCCTGGGTTAGGATGAATGTCACCATCTAAAAGGAGGTGACAGTGAGATCTGGGGTTGTGAATTAGTATAAGATATGATATAGTTTGCTGTTTTTTCCCATAAAGGTGTTTATAGTAAATATGGTTAACTCTATGATATTTTGGGAAGAAGTAATTGGATGTGTAAGTAATGTTGATGTGTTTTAAAGAAAGTGATGATAGAGTAAAGGATGTTTGTTTTAAGGAGTGTTGCAGATTAGAGCAGTTGAGGTGTTCATAAGAAGTGGAGAAAAAGATAAGGAAAAGAGATGGGAGGATTGAGAGTAGGAGAAGGGATGTGAGGTAAGGAGAGAAGGAAGAAAAAGACATTGTGATTTGGAGTGAGAGTGTGGGAAGTGATAGATTAGATGGGAGGGGAAATTACGAAGATTGGTGAGATAGTAGGGAGATATTTGAGAGGGAAGGAATGATATTGGCTAATAAGGAAGTAGGTGTTTCTAGAGAGGTTTAAGGCTGGATGTAGTGGGGGTGAGATGTTTGGGAGGGAAGAAATGTTATTGGCTAATGAGGAAGTAGGAGTGTCTACAGAGGTATAAGGTTGGATGTAGTGGGGGTGGGTGAGTTTGGGGGTAGGGTAGGGGAGCGGAGTGAGCCCGAAGGGCGAACGGAGCGGGAAGAGCCAAGCAGGGAGGAGAAAGATCGGCCTAAGAAAAACAATCAGTGAGATGCTGATTGCTGTTGGCAGGTAGAGGTCAGGTAGGTGACAAGAGGTGATAATAGAGAGTCAGAGTAGGGTTGGGAGAGTAGAAGGATAGTAGAGAGAAATGGAAGATAAAAGGGGGGCAAGGCAGAATTGAAGAAAGTATCAGTAGTTTTAAAGAGAAAAGAAAGTTACTTTGGAGAAGTAAGTAAAGAAAAGGGACAAGTTAACCTGGTAAAGGAGATTAGAGGGAAGGGATAGAATTAGTGGTGAGAGGGTGCCATCTAGTGGGAAAAGGTGAAATTACACAGAAATCCTAGGAGGGAAAGGAATAGTCTGCAGGTGGGAGAGACAAGTGTGGAGCACAGTTAAGACCACGAGAGGGGCTGGAGGGATAGAGATACAAAAGAGCTATGGCTGCTGGCTATCCTGGAGTGGTAGGGAGTTTAAATATGTAAACAGTTTCAAAAAATAAAAATGGCTACTAAGCAGCGGACATACTTTCAAGTTTTCTTGAGGGGATGGATTCAAAGGATGGCTTTAATTCCTTAATACAGGAAGAGCAGCGGGTATTAGTGACTGGAAGGAATCCTGGTCATCAGGTAGAACAGGTTCCAACCACACTGTAGGACAGGCAGCTTGGATGGTTTCAAGTTTTCTTGAGGGGATGGATTCAAAGGATGGCCTTAATTCCTTAATACAGGAAGAGCAGCGGGTATTAGTGACTGGAAGGAATCCTGGTCATCAGGTAGAACAGGTTCCAACCATACTGTAGGACAGGCAGCTTGGATGGTTTCAAGTTTTCTTGAGGGGATGGATTCAAAGGATGGCCTTAATTCCTTAATACAGGAAGAGCAGCGGGTATTAGTGACTGGAAGGAATCCTGGTCATCAGGTAGAACAGGTTCCAACCATACTGTAGGACAGGCAGCTTGGATGGAATACTTGCAACCTCCACGCTCCAGGGACACGCAGCAGCCAGAAGAGACAAGGATTCAAAATATATATTCAATATATAAATATATATATATATATATATATATGTATATATATATATATATATATATATATATATATATATATACATATATATATATATATATATATATATGTATATATATATATATATATATATATATATAGGTTCATAGGTTCATAGGTTCATACTAGGCTATCTGCCCTAGGGCATTTATAAGCCTAGCCAGAATGTGTTTGGCTTTCGCCACCCATTTTAAATTTATTTTGCTATGCCCTTTTTGAGGTTAGTATACTGTGCCTCTGTCTAACAGTGACACAGAAGTGATACCCGGGGTAAACCTACGATCTCCCATCCACTCATCAAGATTCCTCTTGAAGAGAGTCAATGAGGGACTCTGCCTAACCTGGACTGGGATTTTATTCCAGAGTGAAGGGAGCCTCTGGGTTATGAATCTGTCCCTCCAGCATGTCCTATTTATTTCAGTGCTGAGGTTCAAGTCTCTCGAGCGTAGCTCGATGGGATTTGGATTTTCTGAGGTGCAGCATGTCCATTAATTCCGGGTTGGACATGGCTTTATACGTCAGGCATAGATCACCTCTGAACAGGCGGTATGCCACTGAGTAGAGCTGGAGTTTCTTTAACCGGGCAGCATATGGCATCTGTTTGAGCCCTTTGATCCTCTTGGTGAGGTACTTTTGGGGTCTTTCCAGTTGCTGCAGGTGTCTGGTAAGGTACATCCCAAAAGGGCATTGTACTCAATTATGGGCCTGATGAGGGATGAGTAAAGAGGCACGATGACCTCCCCTGATCTAGATGTGAATCTCTTCATGATTAGGTGAGCTATATAAAATGTTTTTCTAACCACTTTGGCCACGTGGTTGTCAAATGAGAGATTGCTATCAACTTGGGTCCCCAGGTCCCTAATTACTTCTTCTGTACTTAATGGATTACCACCTATGTGGTAATTTGTGGGCACTTTGTTTTTGCCAAAGGGGATGACTATACACTTTTTGGCATTTAGCTTGAGGCCATGGCTCTGGCACCAGTTGTCTGTTTCTATGAGGCCCTTTTGGAGGATGCTTGTGTCAGCTGGAGAGTCGATTATGGTGCCCAGTTTGCAGTCATCTGCGAACTTGGTCAGCCACAGTCCTTCCATGTTGGCCTGTACCTCCGAGAAATATATACAGAACAAGAGAGGTCCCAGGACTGAGCCTTGTGGGACACCACTTGTAACTGGTTTGGAGTCTGACATGGCTCCAGCAATTCTAACCATGTGGGTTCTGTCCTTGAGCCAGTTTGCAATTCATCTAGTGACATAGGGGTTTATATTTAAGCTGGTGAGCTTATCTATAATGCCCGAGTGGGGTATTGTATCGAAGGCTTTTGCGAGGTCCAGGTAGGCTGTGTGGACCACCTTCCCTCGTCAATGGCCTTGGTGACTGTTTCAAAGAAATCAACCAGGTTTAAGAGGCAGGATCTGCCCTTAACAAAGCCGAACTGGGTAGGATCCAGTGTTTGTAGGTCCCCAATATCTTTATTTATGAGGTCCATGATGATCCTTTCCATAGCTTTGCAGACCAAGCTAGTCAGGCTTATGGGGCGATAGTTTCCAGGATCCGTTGAGGCACCACCTTTATGGAGAGGGACCACTGTTGCTGTACGCCACTCTTTGGGCACATATCCTGTAGTAAGGCTGAGATTGAACAGTAGTTTTATGTTTGGGTTTAGCTCTTCTTGGAGTTCATGTAGGACGCAGCCTGGGACACCATCTGGTCCCATTGTTGCTGTGTTTTTTGCTTTGGAGTGGGCAGCTCTTACCTGAGCATCTGTGATGTCAGGGGGGCAGCACTCTGCTGGGATAGTTATTTGACCTTTTGGTGGGGAGAAGTTTGGGCTGAACCTGTCAGCTAGGATGTTGGCAATGTCTGTGGGTTCGGTGTATTTTTTGTCATTTTGGACTAATTCTGAGCATATCTGGGAATTACCACCCAGGTTCCTAACATAACTAAAGAAAGCCTTGTGATTATCCTTAGTGTCCTGTGCAATTTTTCTCTCGAAGCTGGCCTTAGACAATTTTATGTGTGCCCGTAGTTTTTGCTAATATTGATCAGTGATGCCTTCCCTTTTGGGATTTTGCTCTATCATTTAGTAGCTTCCTCCTTCTGTTGTATAGTTTGTTTATGGCTGGGGTCCACCAGACAGGACGTCTGCCTTTGGAGGATTGGGTCTTGGTTTTATTTGGGATCGCATGATCCATGCATTCCTGAAGGTGTTCATAGAATGCGTTTATAAAGGATTCTGTGGTCTGGGCCGTATTTTCCACAGGCCCGGGGCTTTGAAGGATTCCACCTCAGTTTTGAGGAGTGTGAAATTTGCTTTAGAGAAGTTTTTCACTGTGGTTTTCTGGGCAGGGGGTGGGGTCGGAATGTGAATATCCAGTGAGATTAGTTTATGGTCTGATCTTACCAGTGAGGGATACACTTCTGGTCTGGAGCATAGAGTCCCCATGTTGGTGATGATCAGGTCCAGTATGTTTTCCCTCTTGTGGGAGTGGTAACAAGTTGTTCCATAGCATTTGAGTTTATAAATTCTAGGAACCTTTGGGCTAGGGTGTTGGAGCTAGAGTAATGCTCCCAGTCTATGTTTGGGTAGTTGAAGTCGGCCAATATAATGGTGTTTGGAGAGACCTTCATATTTTCCAGTGTTCTCAGGAAGGCCGAGTGGGGTTCCTGGGTTTGGGAGGGTGGTCTGTAGCAGGCTATAAACTGGAAGGCAGTTTTACCCACTGTTAGTTGCACATGGATAGTCTCTGATGCACATATATATGATATATAGATGCTGATATACATATATACGTGTATATATATATATATATATATATATATATATATATATATATATATATATATATATATATATATATATATATATATACATATATATATATATATATATATATATATATACACATATACACATATATATGGATGACAAGCGTTTCATGACAGTCTAAGTAAGGCCTGCACTGTTACAAAGGCCATGCATTTTGCATGATATTGAGTCGCGATATATAAGCCACGGTGCAGAGAAGAGGGTCACCATCTTTTCTGTAATGAACTATACATAAATGTTTATTTATTTAACATCTGTTCACCGAGTATGCAGACTGTTCCAACGAGTCAGGACTCCATTCAGTCATGACTTGAGCCTTAGAGGCCAAACAACGCAACTGAACATACACGAGAATCATACCTCTCAACCTTTTAATGTAAGAAGTCTAACCAAAGCCAAATATAATTGGGGGGGGGGGGGCAAAGATTGGGAAATACTGGGATCAATTCAATAGCTCTTACTTGACAGAGTCTCAGTAAATTGATCAATGGGGCGGCGTAAGCCGACACACCTTGGCTAGGCTTATAAATGCCCTTCAGCAGATAGCCTAGTACCTACCTATGAACCTATTGCATTTATGGTTATGCACAACCTATTATTCTATCTACTGTCGAGGTTTGTAGGGACACTTTCATGTTATTTATGTCTGCAAAAGGAATGAATGTGGTACAGGGAATGTACTTCTACATATAGATGTATGTATGTGTGTATGCATATATATTTTTAACAAACTCACTGACCTCTATGAGGCAGTCCAATTAGAACCGGGCCATCCAACCCTGACACGCCTGGATTCATACTTTTATACCCATTGTTCCTCCGCCCCACCTGAGTTCCACATACATGCAAACCATCCATTCTCCAGTTGCTATCCCAGCCATAACACACATCCACACATTGCCCTCTCCCCAGCATTAGGGACCCTATACATATGTTGTCTCAACCCATGTATCATCAAGCTCTCCCAACCATTTAGTCCTTGAACATACCTGCCCTGGCTTGTGTAATGGTCGGAAGTACAATCGACCTGCAATTTTTGGGTAGTCCCACCAAGGACTACCCTGTAACTGTTTGTAAGGTAGACTTAGCAGATCGACAATGTTACTCCCACTGGTAGTATCCTGCCTGTGGTTTGAGAAGCAGTGATTTGCTCACCCCTGCCCAGCTTGATATGACATAAGATGACAGCACAACATAATACAGGAGTTGCTGTTGTTTTCCTTCTCATTCTTTTTGTCTGATTTATTGTCACAATGTTCATTCTTCATAGATATATATATCTATATATATATATATATATATATATATATATATATATATATATATATAGATAGATATATAGATATATAGATACATATATATTATATCTGTACATACACATGCACATACATCTACATAATTATATACATTTCCTATGCTGTTGCATGACTGTGCTGGATGATATGTTTGTGATAACATCAGATTTATGTATACCTGCTATGGCTTAGTGGTAACTCACATTGGTTGTGGTGTGTAGTGTCCTGGGTTTGAACTTTGCAGAGGCCCTTTATTTTGTTGCTGGGCAGAACACAGGCCATTGGATACACAGTGATTAAAGCACTTTTAAGCAGTTGTGAGCGGGTGTGTGCAGGTTTGTGCCACGGTTAGCAGTGCTACCTTCCGATTACAGTTTCTTGAATTCATTTAGCTTCTACTACGCTTAATGTGTGTAGGCACTGCTTACACATGCGCAAATGCACTTAAACATGCTTACTAGTACTTATATATGTTTACTACTGCTTATTTGTGCTTAAACCTGCTTACTAGTGCCTTATTCATTATGACACTATCACTTTAATTAAATGAAATTAATTAAGCATTTAATGCAGTACTCCAGTTCACATTTACATGTTATTATGTAGGTTATACAGCAAAAAGATGTAAAAATATGTTCATATACACATTCCACATGGAAAATGATATGTGCTGCAGTTGGACTTGCACCGTGAATGTCTGTTCGCTTGACGGATGCTTTAACCACTACACTATTAACGTTAACGTTGATTCCGCATGTTTTTTTCTATTTGGATGATTTTGACATGTAAGCTATGCTAAGCAAAGGGCAGTGATGTACAAACACGCTGCGCTTTGCTTACACTTTAAATAATGAAGAAATACAAATGTGAAATAGGGACATGGGGAATTTAAATGTAATAGTTTTAGGGACAGGGGCTCAACTTTGATTTTATTTCAGTGTCTGTGGACACTCTTGTATACTTTGCATACATTTCAGTATCCACGAACACTGAATTAATTGCTTACTATTACAGGCAGGCTCTAATAGTAAGCATTGTAGGTTGTGCAACTGTGGGGGCATGTTTAAGCCTCTGTGCCACACTTAAACATGCCCCCTGCACTCACACACATTTCCTGTGCACGTAGAGGGTGCAGCAGCTCGCCCTCCTAAATATTCATATGTTGCTGATGCACCATCTCTAAGGAGGACGCTCAGTGCAAGGCTAAAACCGTCCTTGCGCTGAGCTTCATGAATCCCGGGGATCGTCCACAAAATGACCATAGTGTAGAATGAACCTAGAGAAAATATTGTTCTCAAACACAAAGTCAGAATCCCACTGAGCCATAACCATATTAGCGTAGCTATTAGCACAAACTGTGCCCATAGCTATGCCTGTGCATTGTACATAAAAGGAATCTTCAAACAAACAAATAACATCCAAAAGGGAACAGATCAAGTGAATCTTACTGGTGTTGTAAATACTATGATGAGTTAGAAAAAGTCTGACATAATCTACACCTATGTCATTGGGGATACAAGTAAAAAGTGATACTACTCTCTTCTCCCTAGGCATAAAACATCTCTTCTCATTCTCAACCTAAATATGAGAAGTATCCTCAATAAGATCTATGGGTGGCCACAATGGTGCAGCGGGTAGCTTTGCCGCCTCACAGCAAGACATTTTCCAGTTCGATCCTCAGCTGGGGTGCCTTCTGTGCGGAGTCTGCATCTCCTCCCTGTGGTTGTGTGGGTTTCATCTGGGTGCTCCGGTTTCCTCCCACATCCCAAAGACATGCTGTAGGTGGATTGGACAGTCTAAATTGGCCCTAGGTGTGAGTGCATGTGTGTGTGTGTGTGTGTGTGTGTGTGTGTGTGTGTGTGTGTGTGTGTGTGTGTGTGTGTGTGTGTGTGTGTGTGTGTGTGTGTGTGTGTGTGTGTGTGCCTTCTGTGGAAGGTTGGGTGCCGGGCTGGCAACTTGACCCTGTAAAACTCCACTGCCAATCATGAGTGGACAGGTGATCTGCTGTGGTGACCCCTAACTGGGAAAAGCTGAAAGAAGAAGATCCTCAATAAGATACTTGCCCTACTAGCTCTGTATAAGCCAGGCATTCTCCTTCTGACTGAGACCTGGCTAAACCCTGATATTCACAATAATGAAATTACAGCTCCTGGGTATAATACCTACCATAAGGACAGAGTAAAAAAAGGGGAGGGGGGTGTAGTTATAATGTACAGGAATCACCTTATCCTTGAACAACTTGATATCACCATTGCTGAATTCATTCAAATATATTAACAACATTGGAGGCTACATTTCCCCTGGAAACAATATTTCAATTATAGAAAACCTACTAGAATGGATTTCAAACTCTCTACCTCAAAAAAAATCATATTAGGTGATGTTAACATAGATTGCCTCAGCTGTACTAGTCAAAATCCAGCCACCTATATTAACCTACATGGATTTTCAAAAGTCATTATATCCCCTACTAGAAATGACAAAAAAAAACAAACACCAGTCCATTCTGGACTGGATACTTACATCCCATCCTTCCCTTGCAGCCCAAATTGGATGCCTTCCAGACTTACTCAGTGACCACCAACCAACATATCTACTAAGACCCAAAACTCCATATATGAGTCAAGTAACACATAAAGAAGTCAGGAACAAAAAGAACTTCAATCCCAGTGCCTTTAATAATGACCTAAATAGTTACAACTGGACCCCTTTAAAACAACTATCACTTGATGCAGTGCAAGACTTTAATTCAACCTTCATAATCATTGTTAACCACCATGCCCCCCCCCAAACCATCAGAATAAAAACTACACATGCCCCCTGGTTAACTAAGCCCACCAAAAAAGAAGTTATGTACTCACCATAACGTTCCATCTGAGTAGGTACTTCATTTGTCTGCAACCTGTGGGTACTGGATCCGACTTCGTATCCGAGCCGGCAGCTTTCCAAGCTACAAGATCCAAGCTCCTAGCTCCTACCCCCTACCCATAATCCCCTGCTACCTGCTGTATTACCTCAGATCGACTTTTTTTGCCTTATCACCCAACTAATAACCTCGAGAGAGGAATACATCAGATCTAATCTCCTGACAATAGACTTGCAGGTGACCAGAAAAATCCCGAAAAGGTTCGGGGAATGGCAGGGGGGGTTGGTTGCAGACAAATGAAGTACCTACTCAGATGGAACGTTATGCTGAGTACATAACCTCTTTATCTGAAGTAGTTACTTCATTTGCTCTGCAACCTGTGGGACAGAGTCCTCAGCTACTCAAGAAAAACCCTGGGTGGCCTTTAAGGAAGGATATTCCGAAGCACCACAGAGCCAAAAGAAGCCCTGCCTCTCGAAATCATATCCAGTTTATAATGAGAAATGAACGTATGAGAAGAGGACCAAGTGGCTGCTGAACATATGTCATCCAAGGGAACCCTGGACCAAAATGCTGTTGAGGTGGCTACAGACCTTGTAGAATGAGCGTGGATTCCAATAGGGGCTGGTTTGCCTGACGATATGTACCCATGAATAATTCACTGACAGATCCAGTTTGCTACGGTCACTTTGGAAATGGCTTTACCCATGGCTGATTTTGCAAAAGATACAAACAACTGGTCCGGCTTGTGAAAATCTTTAGTTCTGTGCAAGTAGAAATGTAGTTGTCTGTGTACATCCAGTTTGTGTAACTTGTATTCTCCTTTGTTCTGAAAGTTTGGGAAGAACACTGGTAAATGTATTGATTGATTAATATTTGACTCTGAAGCCAATTTAGGTAAGAAAGATGGGTTAGTCCTGAGGGACACTCTATCCTTGTGAAAGATAAGGTAAGGAGTTTTCATACACAAAGCTTGAAGTTCCGAAACCCTCTTGGCTGAAGTTATAGCCACCAAGAAGGCCGTTTTCCATGACAAGAACTTTAACGGAACTGAGGCCACAGGCTCAAAGGGTGGACTTGTCAGGGCTTGTAAGACTAAGGTCAGATCCCATGGGGGCACCACCGTTTTCACAGGTGGCTTTAACAGAAAGATGCGCCGCAAGAAGGTTTTGCATAATTTTGCAGATGCCAAGGACCCTAAGCCATCACCTACATGAAAATGGGAGATGGCTGCCAACTGCACTTTGACCATAGAAGCACTTGCTCCCTGCTGAAAGATCAGCATCAGGAAGTCCAGAATAGTCGGAATAGGGACTGTAAACGGGTCCAGGCCCTTGTCTTTAGCCCAGATGGAGAAATGTTTCCATTTACTATTGTAAAGTTTTCTGGTAGACGGCTTATGAGCCGCGACCAGTATGGCCTTAACAGGAGAAGAGATACCAGGAGTCCTAGCCATCATTGGAACTGGATCAACCAAGCCGTAAGCTTGAGATTGACCAGGTTCGGGGTTTGGCAACCCTCCGGATGCGAGATCAGGTCTGGAATGGGATCCAGAATCCATGGAGGAGCCACACTGCGAGACCGCAGATAAGGGAACCAGATCTGGTGAGGCCAGAATGGGGCTATGAGGATAACTCTGCTCCCCAACCGACAGGCTTTCTGTATGAACTTCATCATAAGCGGGAGGGGGGGATAAGCATAAAAGAGACCGGGAGGCCAAGCATGAACTAGAGCATCTCTGGGATTCTCCCCTTTGGGGGGCAGTATTGCGAAGTATTCGCTGCATTTTGTGTTTAAAGGAGAAGCAAAAAGATCGCAGCGAGGCCAACCCCACTTGCAGAAGATCTGCTTCGCAACAGATGAATTTAGAGACCACTCGTATCGAGTGAGAAGTACCCGACTCAGTTTGTCCACTAATATGTTGGACCTTCCCGGAATGTGCATTGCTACCAGAAAACGGTTGGTGGATATCGCCCATTCCCAAACTCTCATGGCCTCTCGACAAAGGGGATAAGATCTGGTCCCCCCCCTGTTTGTTTATATACCAGACTACTGACATATTGTCCATCTGGATTGCAATAGTCCCCAGAGGGAGAAGGTCGTGGAGAACTTGCAACGCCAAAAGCACTGCCCTCATCTCTAGGACATTGATATGCAAAGCGGTCTCTAGGGATGTCCACATGCCTTGGACGGATCTGCCTGAACAATGCCCCCCCCACCTGAGGTGAGAAGCGTCCGTGGTCAACGTGGCTTGGGGCGGGGGGATCACAAAGGGCCTCCCTTCTCTGAGATCCCATGCATGAAGCCACCAGAGAAGGGAGTCCTTGCAAACTCTGCTCAGTGGTATCGGCGTGGTCAACGGGTGGAGTGATAGGGACCACTGAACTTGCAGGGTCCACTGCAATATCGTCATTCGCAGGCGTGCATGAAGGAGAGACTGATCGCTGCCGCCATAAACCCTAGTGCCCTCAAGACTAACTCCGCAGGAGGAGCAGGACTCTGAAGAAGGGCTAATACCTGATATGACAGGCTGCTCAGCCTGTCCGAAGTTAGGGTACCTCGAGAGATACGGGTATTCAACCTGGCCCTTATGAACTCCAGGGCCTGAACGGGGCACAGAGAGGATTTCTGCAGGTTCACTGAGATGCCTAAGTTGAGGGCAAGAGTCAGAGCATAATCCCTTGCCACACAGAGCTGATGCCTGTTGGTGGTGGTAAGGAGCCAGTCGTCTAGGTACGGGAAGACCTGAATGCCCTGAAGTCTCAGGTGGGCTGCAACCACTGCCATGATTTTGGTGAACACCCTGGGGGCTGAGGTGAGGTCGAACGGAAGAACCCAGAACTGATAATGACTGGCCCCTAGCCGGAAGCGGAGGAACCTTCTGGATCGTCTGTCCATCAAAATGTGGTAGTACGCATCCTTGAGGTCTATAGAGCACATCCAGTCGTTCTCCCACAGAAGGGGGAGAATTGATTGGAGGGTGACCATCCGGAATTTTTCCTTGGGAATAAAAAGGTTCAGAGCGGAAAGGTCTAAGATGGGTCTTAGATCCCCCGTTTTCTTTGGCACTAAAAAGAACCTGGAGTAATAACCCAATCTGGACTGATCTGAGGAGATGGGCTGGATGGCTCTTTTTCTTAGCAACTTCGACACCTCTGAAGCTGCTGCCTCCCTCTGATCGGGTGGTACATCAGGGAGGCGCCTGGTCTTGGGGGGAAGATTTATGAAGGGGATGGAATAACCTCTGGATATGATATGGAGCACCCATCGATCTGTTGTAAGGGACTCCCAAATTGACAGGTGCTCCGTCAACCGCCCCCGACTGCCTCCAGAGAGGGACAGTCGGACAAGCCCTCAGGGCTGTTGTGCGGGTCTGTCCGAGAAAGGTTCTCTAGACCTGAAGTTACGTGGCCCCCCTCTGCCTCTGGGCCGGCACCCACCTTGTCCTCCCCTGCCTCTAGAGGACGAGGAGTCCGAAGCTGGATGGGATTGCCGAGACTTGCGGAACCACAGCTTCTTTTGTCCCCTCTGATTCCTGGAGAAGGATCGTTGGGGATTAGAGAAGCGGACACCAACAGCAGACAGCGTCTTCCCATCTTTTTCTCTTTGGACTAGCGTATCACGAATGGTCTTGCTGAAAAGTGAAGATCCGTCAAAGGGTGCGTTCACGAAGGATGCCTTGAAGGGATCCGCGAAGTCACAAAGACGGAGCCAGGCGTGACGTCGCAAGATGACCCTGGCTCCGCTGGCCCTAGCGGCTCCCTCCATCGCATGGGAGAGAAGCTGCATAGACGTGTTAGAAATGGATTTTAGAGTGGCCATTCGAGTCGAAAAAACATTCTTGTCTCCGACCAACATGAACTCCGGGGGGGCTGCAGCGTATTCCTTGATCAAATCTCGCTGTAGCCTGATGGTATGTGCCATATAGTTCAGTGCCCTTATCGAAAAGGTCGCTGAAGCAAACTTCCGCTTCCCAATGTGGTCCAGTGCTCGAGATTCCTTATCTGGCGGGTGGACCGACAAACTCTCCTGTGCGAGTTCTTTCTTGGTGGCAGCCGCCACCAACATGGCATCAACGGGAGATCCCTTGGCCCAAGACTGCCTATCTGTAGGGGGGCTAAGGACTTTATCAGGATGCCTAGGAATTGGCTCCACGGTGTCGGGCTCCTTCCATGCCCTGGTAGTAATTAAGTCTACCAGGAGGTCAGCCGGAGGGGACACCCAGGAGGTAGATGCACCTGCCTCAAATGCCTCCAGGAACACGGATTCATCCACGGAAGGTTTTTGGGCAGACCACCCCCCTCTAATACGCAACATTTCCATGATGTCTCTGAAGGAGACATCCTCGGGGGGTGACCTTGGGGAACCTTCCCTTTCATCTAAATCCGTGTCGATGGTAACGGATTCAGGGTGCCTCCTTTTACACCTACGTTTCCGAGGGACCTCCTTGGTGGGGCTATCCGAAGAGGGCTCATCCACGGGTTCTTGTTCCTCCAAGGGAACTAGCTGGAGGGCTTGAGCAAGCTGTCCTGATGGTCGGATGACGGAGGATAGACCCTCATGCAGTGGGGGTACGGGAGGATCTGCAGCCCGGACCGGGGACCTGGAGGACCTCGACAGTACCCTCTCCACTACCTCAAAAGCCAAAGGAGAACTACTCTCGCCAGGCTCTGAAAGCATTCTCCTCGGCTCCGAGGTAAGGATCGGGGTCGGGGCCGATGTAGTCGGCGCCGAGAAAGAGGTGCACTCCGAACCCAGCGGCGCTGAAGACACACCAACTCCCCCGGATCCGATGCTCAGCCCTCGGCCCTGAGAACTCGGATCCGACAGGCTCGAGTGTATAGTCGGCATCGAAGAGACCAGTGCCATCGGTGCCGACAATTCCCCGGTTCTGAAAGGGCCCGGATCCGACGACTCCGAGACCCGAAAACGTGTCAGAGAAGGAGTGATCGGAGCAAAAATGGGGGCCGCACTCCCTCCCAGAGGGGGGGAGGCAAGAGCACCCCCATCTGCATTTGGGTCTGTATGAATCGACACATCATCCGATCCATGTCCGCTTCAGTGAGGCTTCTGGTCGATCTAGAAGAAGTCGTCAAGGCGGGCCAGGAGGGCCGCCTCGATGACCTTGAGGGAGACCGGACCTCCTCCTCTGGCTCCGGCGAAAAGCTGGGCGAACGGAGCCGAGAGGGAGAGGATCCGGGGACCCACGAGGGAGACTTAGCCAATTTAGATGGCGGGGCTGAGGGTTGAGTCTCAGCTCACCTTTTATGGGATTTATGTCCCTTCTTATCCTTGTGCCTCTTCTCTCTGGTGGAAGAGGCACCAGCATCACTCAAGCTTGAACCCAAAGAGGGAGGTTGAGTCCCGGGCTGAGCAAGGGGCGCAGAAGGCACCGGAGCTGCCAAGGCAGCCTGAGCCTGAGAGGGAGAGGAAGAAGAAGCTGATTCCTGGGGCAGCTTGCCTGCCAGGATCCGCTTATTCTTCCTATCCCTAAGCACCCGGGGGTTAAAGGCCGCACAAATTTGGCAGGCCACAGATAAATGGGCCACCCCCAGGCATAAAACGCACTGAGTGTGGCCATCAGCTGGTGAAAGCTTATGGCCACACTCAGTACACTTCGAAAAAACGGCTTTGGGCCCTTCAGCCATTTTGAGTCACTCATACACTCACACCCAAACACTAAGGGGGAGGGGTGTCACACAAAGAAAAGGCTAGCTACAAGAAAAAACTAACTACAAACTCGTAGATAAACTCAGGGGCACTACACACACGTACACTAACTATAATTTTACAAAAACGCGAGAGAAAAAGGGATTTCCTACAAGTTAACGATCTCACCAAGCCAGGAGCTCTTCAAAAGATAGCTACTTCAGCCACGGCAAAAACGATCTGAGGTAATACAGCAGGTAGCAGGGGATTATGGGTAGGGGAGGAGCTAGAAGCTCGGATCTTGTAGCTTGGAAAGCTGCCGGCTCGGATCCGAAGTCGGATCCGATACCCACAGGTTGCAGAGCAAATGAAGTCACTACTTCAGATCTATTCTTAATGAACGGAACAAGCATGGGATCAATATCACAAAAACAAAACCCAGATAGTAAAGCAGAAATACTTAGAACTGCGCAACAAGACCAAGAAACTCATCAAAATAGACAAAACCAACTATTACCAAAACCTACAAGAAAAACATGCCAAAACTCTCCAAAAATTCTGGGCTGCAATCAATTCGGTATTGTGGCCTGGGAAAACTACTACCCCCACACCCAAAACTGTTAACATTCACAGTAATATTCCCACGCAGTTTAACAAATACTTTACTGAGACTATCCAGACCCTAGTTAATAACCAAATTAACACCACTCATCCAATCCCAGCAAAAACACCAACCATAATGGTAACACAAACTAGCGAATCAACTTTAGCTTTCAACCAGTATCTATCAAAACCATCCTAAAACTCCTCCAAAAGCTCAAACCTACCACCCTTGCTGCAGACAACATACCTGCAGAATACCTCCAAACAGCAGCAGCTGCTATTGCCTATCCTGTCACTATTCTCATCAACAGATCAATCACAGAGTGCAAAATACCCCAGCTATGGAAAACTTCCCATATAATCCCACTACACAAAGGAGGCAACTCCTTTGAACTCAATAACTATCGACCCATTGCTATCTTACCACCCTTATCTAAAATCCTAGAGAGGGTCATACACACTCAACTTATGAATTACCTCATTGAAAACAAACTGCTATCCAAAAACCAGCATGGCTTCAGACCCTTCCACAGTACATCCACTGCATTTATTTCTTTCACCAATACCATTAATTATCATAGAAATGAAGGACAACTTGTTTCAGCCATTTTTTTTAGATTTATCAAAAGCTTTCAACATGGTCAACCACAGTAGACTCAACTTAATCTCTACCCTTAACCTCAGTACATCCTCTATCACATGGTTTAAGAGTGATCTGTCAGGTCGGCATCAGGCGGTAAAATAGCAAAATCAACTATCACTCCTACTACCAGTGTCCTTAGGAGTACCTCAAGGGTCTATCCTAGGTATATTACTCTTGACTCTATTCACCTATCAACTCCCATCCTCCACCCCCAGGGCCACTGTTATTCATTATACTGATGACACCACTATCATATGTGCAGCCACCACTCCAGACCTTCTTCTCTCACAAACAGAAAATGCTTTCTTACTAGCAGAAACCTGGTTCTCTAACCATCAGCTTATTCTCAACCCTAATAAAACTAAACTACTACTTTTTTCTTCCCATAAAACCGCCCACCTAGCTGTCAATTTCTCAATCACTTCTAACAACAAAACTGTAATTATCCCAACTACCCACACCAAACTTTTAGGCATTGAAATTGATAACAACCTTAGATTTGACATCCACACTGCCCAAATCATCAAGAAAGTACATAAAAAACTAGGTCTGCTCTATCGTAACAAACAGTTTCTCTCTAAACAATCTAGAATCACAGTAGCCAGGACACATCTATTATCCACCCTTTTCTATGCTTCCCCAGTACTAACCAACCTTTGTAAATCTGATCTTAACAGGTTAGAATCCTGTTACAACAAGGTAGCTAGATTTGTCACTGAATCTACATACAGAACACATCACTGTATAGCTCTTAAAAAACTAAACTGGTTAGAACTCCCTCAACTATTGCAACTCAGTCAACTGTCACTAGCACATAAGCTATACCACCACCCAGACAA